>NC_081415.1:436050392-436350392 GCF_030272615.1 Cryptomeria japonica
TTTCAAGTTGCCAAAAGTTCAATAATAAATAATACAAAGTAAAGGGTGAGATGAGTCTGTTGATCTATAACCCAAGCTATCACCAATGCAATCTTTAGCATGAAGACAAGAACAAGATTCAAGCGCTTTTTCTGCCCAACCTTGAAGCTTACGCTTCCCCAGAATTCTTAGTCAATCAAGAATACCCGACCTTGCACAAATTGCTTAGCAAAATAATTTGAAAGGCAAGATGGAATTTGGTGAGTGCCTAGATTATACATGCAATTCATTTTTCTAATTCCATTAAGAAACATGCAAGATTAATCAAGGATATGGTAGAGAGCATAAATAAAAGAATTCCATCTATTTCAATGGTTTATTCAATTTGATTACTCGGCCGAGTATAATGCCATGCATAGAAAAAATAAATAGTTTGGAAAAAGCAACTATTCCTTCTAAGATTCCATATTCGGCACCCGTCCCGGAAGGTAACTTTCCATACACAAGCCTATCTAACTTTGTTCACATAAATCTAGAATAAATATATACAGAAGACAATCTTTCGCCTTTTCAATTCTAGCTGCCTATATCTCATAAGATAATAATATAATGTTTAAGAAGACAATATTTCATTTAATAGAAATTGAAAGAATCAATCTTTTATTACAACCAATCCTATATGACTGGAAGCAATCTTTCATGGATAAACAAATATACATCTAAAAGAAAACAATCTTTCGCTTCTATCTTGCAAGCAATTTAAAGACAAGATTACAATATTAAGAAGGTGTAACACATGTATGTATCTTACATATAAATTGAATAAAATGAGTACACATTCTTTTATTCAATTATCAAAATATTTAAATAGCGTATTCATTAACATGCATTCCATTTCTTATGGTTTAGAAATCTAATTTTATATCATCTAAGCTCTCTATCTTTCCATGTGTCTTAATTCATTTACCTCTTTTCTCAAACAACATATTTGGTTTAATACTAATATGTGACTTTCCAAGATTTAAGAACTCAACTCACTGATTTTACTAATTTTCCATAACAACAATCTAACATGATGAAAATTCATAAAGCGCCTATCTATATGGCCTTTTTTAATGAGACACTTGATAACCATCTTTTCTCTTTATGCAAGGATCTAATTTGAAAGTGTAAGTCTTTTCTTATGATATCAAATAAACTTCACTATTTAATAAGTCATAATCCTAATATTTCATCTTCTTCGCAGTTCAATTTCAGAGTTTCTCTCTCTATCCTCTTTGTTTCTACAGGATTGGGTGATCTAATTTCTAAGAGTTTCACTAAGTTTTATCAACAAACTTTCATAAAATATATCATTATTGCATCTATATTTGCATGATCGTAATTTAAACAATTAAAAATGATTCATATTGTGACTCTAACTCTTCCATTAGAGTATTTCATAAATCTAAAACTAGATCATTCTTTATCTCTTAAATCTCTTCAACAAAACATACTATATTTGAGCCTACCTCAAGAAACGCGATCCAGGTCTATTATGACCCTTGATAACTTCAAATTGTTGGCAATACATCCGGATTCCAATACTTTCCTTCTCGGCGCTCTTCTATCTCACGAGCTCTCTATTCCTAGTAAACTCATTAGTACGATATTTCATACATTTATACATATCTGAACAAAAAGAACATATAAACATAGGGTCAATATTCATTTTTAAATCATTTACATGTTTCATCTCTTTTAACAATAAAGCATAATATTTCACAATCACCCATGCAACTTAGATTTACTCAATCACTGCTCAAATCATTCAATGCACATGTATAAACATTTAAATCAATCTACTACTCATTCCAAATTCATTATTCCAATTTAAACAAACATTCAAATAAGGTCATTTAAATCATCCATCATTACAAGATGCAAATTATAAATCCTAATATGGTGTGTGAGAGATTCTATCTATTCTAACGAAATACAAGAGCTAATACAACTCTACCTGAACCATGTTCTCACCTTCATCTGCATTCACCAGTTCCTGCATTCACTTGCACTCAGTTGCTCATTAGCAATGACGATCCAAATTTTGCAATAAAAATTATTACTGATCATTCAATTGTATATAAATCATTTCAGAGCATTCGTTCTCCTATCTTATTTCATTGTTAATTCCAATTTCATTTCATTTCCAATTCATTTGCAAAAAATAAACATTATTTTCCTAATTAAATAATTATGGAAAAATAGGGTTCGTGACAGATTCGTTGGTAATTTTTGGCCTGCCTTCTTTGTTCTGCTATTCTTCAAGAACCTGAAATCTTAAACTTTACCTTATGTGCCATGAGATATTATATTGAAAGCATCATATAAGGATAGAAAATCTTCAAATTTACAGAATTTAATGTAGAATATAGATAGGATAGAGAATAAAAAATCAGAAAAATGAAAAAAACTAGAATTCCCAAATATGAATAACGAATGCGTAATGATGTCCAAGTGAATGTGTGACCTTGTCTGCATGAATGCGTAAATTTTTCTATATGATTGCGTGATTTAATTTGAACGAATGCATGATAGTTAAATCTGCTTTTGAAATCTATACAAAACCTGCAAAAAATCTGAAAATCCGCACGATTATGCAAAATCACAAAAGGCACACAAAGGGTTAATCAACTGTTGTTCACGTCGGGTTCACCAAAATGTCGTATGCTTAAAATCGTCATTGCTTAGTTAGAAATAATAAGAAAAATCACAAATCCCTATTCTAGCTAAAGAATTCAAACAAGATCAATAGAATAACACAATCAAAGCAATAAGGATGTAAAATATCAATTAAGATTCCCTATCCCATGATCGCGTATGATTTCCATTGTTCTTCTCTTCTTCGTGGTAGGATGGCTCTTAGATATTATCTGGCAACCTGCAATTGATACAAAGATTCAAAGTTCGTGATTGTTGAAAATAGAGATTGAATGCTGAATTTATAGATTTTTGGGTGAGATTGACTGAGAGGTGGAAAAAAATGATTAAGAGGTGGAACTCAGGTGAACTCACATGCTGATTGATAGTTAAATTGCTGATTTGGAGGTAGAATAGAATTGATTGAATAGTTAATTGAGTTAACTGATTGAGAAAAAAGTTGATTGAAAGATGAAAAAGAATGATTGGAGGAGAATTAAAGAACGATGTAATTAATCAATTAATTGAAAAGAGCAATTAAAATAGATTGAATAGTTAACTGATTGAAAGCTTTATTTAGAAAAAGCAAAGTGGAAGATAGAAATAGAAGTTGGAAAGATAATGATTTAATTAATTAATTAATTGAATTAATTAATTTAGCATGTGCTTGAACTTGATTTATATTTTCAATTTAATCTTTGCATGAGATTTAATTCAAATATTGAATTTATTTTAATTCAATTTAATCTTTGAATATATTTAGAACTTAACTTTGATTTTTAGTTTGATCTTTGAAATCATGCACATGTATTCAAAATTAGATGAATTTAGAAGAATTAGAATTAGAATTAGAATTAGAAGAATTAATGAAATTAAATGAAATTAGAAGAATATGAAATTAAATGAATTTAGAAGAATTAATAAAATTAAATGAAATTAGAATTTGGGGATTTGGAAATGAAATTTGAAGAATTAAATAATTTAAAGAAACAATTTAATTATTTAGAAATTGAATTTAATTAAATAATAAAGATTATTTAAATTAAAGGATTAAAATCACAATTAATTAAATAATTAATATTTAAAAAAGGGTTAATGATTAAATGATGAGAAAATAAAATTGAAATAATTAGTAAGATGATGAAGAAATATGAATTTTGAAGAATAAGATTAATTAGCTTAATTAAATAATTATAGAATTATTTAACCAATTAGATGAATAATTAGTACATGATCAATGATATATTTTTAGGTGTCTACTATATATATATGTTGTATAGACATTGGCGTGGTGCAGGAATGTAGGTACTAGACATTGACTCCACCTAGTTTCACAGGTCTAGGCATGTCTTAATCCCAATGGCAAGTTGATTGGATGTAACATGAGACCCTATCACACACTCTAGGTTTAGTTGGTACCTTCTTAGTTCAAGAGTTTTGGTTAGAGTTGTCTTGTTGGTTGTTATGTGACATTTTATGTCATCTTATGATGGGATGCTTTGTGGAGTTGTGATTATTAATTAAATTATTAATTAACTGATATGCATAGTTTAGTAATGTTAATTTGGTTGATCACAATATAAATATAATTATTATTTGTGCATTTGATTTATTTAATTTATTGGTTATTGGATTATTTAATTATTGATTTAATTTTTAATCTTTTTACTTGTTGCTTTATTGTTTATTTACCTACTGTTTTTGCTTATTCATTTAATTAATTATTTACCCCTTTTTACTTATTTGAATTAATATTTATTTTACTTATCCTTTTCTTCTATTGGCTGATTTGGGAAATAATATTATTTAATATCTTTACCTTGATTTTTGTAATAGTTGGTAAGGTTTATTGTTAATTTTATTATTTTTCATTCTGGTGTGATGAGGTATGGTTTTGATGATTTATTTTAAAAATTGATTTTTTATTATGCTCGGGGGTTCTTTAGCTGGAGAAATTATTGAGTTCTAAATTTTTAAACTTGGATGAAATTTTCTACGTATGATTGAGAACTATATTTTTGGTTGGGAATTGTGTTGTTGTTGGATTTGGGATTGATTTGTTGTTATATGGAGCCTAATTAGACTTAGAGGTTAAATTTTTCCCTACTTCTATCGGCGTGGTTTCCCCCCATATTTTTTGATGAGGGTTTGGTGGTAGCACCCCTAAGGTGGGGTCAAGGAGCAACGCCCCTTGCACGCTCCTTATCGCAATACAGGGCGAGGTCGAGGGGCAGTGCCCCACGAGGCCAAACAGACTTATTGTTTTATAAAGGCGTCGGGTGTTATTTTTCTATTGGCTGACATGTTGTAACCCTAATTTTGTAACCGCCATAAGTATTGATAAAAAGGCTAAGTGTTAGGGGTTTTCCTAGTAGAGAATTTTATAGCATTTTGCAGTGGTATTGAGTTGCAAGGGATTGCTGGTTGTAATCAGTTTTGATTTACTGGATAATAATATTGGACTCTCTGTTTGGTGGATGTAGCTTGAGATTGGGTGAACCACGTTAAATATTGTCTCTCTGCTATTATTATTTCTATGTTTTTCATTCTTGTGTTAATATTATCTGCATACAGTTGATATTTTCTGCATGCAATTCCTAACCTGATTGACGTCTCCAGATTCTTCTTCGAAATTCTTTGACCACTCCTTCAATTTTCCAGGTTGGTGGCTTTGATCCTAATGGTTTTGGCATTTTAACTTGAAAGGAAAGATTTTTTTCAAAAGATTGTATGTCATGTTTGGAAAAAGGAATTTTGTGGCAATGCATTGTGGAAGGTCTCTATGTGTGTGATTGCAAATGTTGTATTTAATTTTTAGGTTGGATTATTTTTTATCAAGAGTTCTAGACTTTCTTTTGTCGAGAATGGTTTCGGGACTGCGTTAGGAGAAATATGATTATGAGTCCTCTATCTTATTCTCTTTTATTGGATTGATGGTTGTGTTGATTTTATTGTGAGAGGATATCATTTTTATGAGTTTCTTGTGTATATTTTGCTATGTCCTGGTAGCAGTATGTGAAGTCTAGGTTGAGTTTGTCGTAAGCTATCCAACAGAAGCCTTGGATTTTTTGGTTTCTTGTTCTTATGTTGTTGCCTTGATTCCTCATTTGAAATGTCATAATTTAATTATGTTTGGAGTCAAAAATTTGATTATGGTGTTTTCTGGACTATCATGATTTTTGCTTTGCGTCTGAGATGATTTTTATCTATCTATGGTATATGCACTAAACTTTTGAAGATATGCGCTATTTAATGGATTGTATGCACTATTGTTTATGGCAAATGCGCCAGACTGCGAATCTTTTGTGCTATTTTGTTTGTCATATGCGCTAAACTGGGCAACATATATGTCAGGCTATATTTTGCATGCGCTATTTTTTCAGTCAGAAGCATTGTTTTGTTGATTAAATGTGATATAAGATGTTTTGTATTTACCGATGTATACTAAGAATGTGCTAGTCAATTCGACATATGCAATTTTCTATGGTTTTTTGTTCTGGTTACTCATGTGTCAATTTTTTTTGAGTCCTTGTTTTCACTAGAGGCTTGTTTTTGGGGTTTTTAGTGCTTTCCCTGTGATTGGATTCTCCCATCTTTTGATTATTGTGAATTTCAAGTTACTTATGTGTCAATTTTTTTTGAGTCCTTGTTTTCACTAGAGGCTTGATTTTTGAGTTTTTTTAGTGCTTTCCTTGTGATTGGATTCTCTCAGCTTTTGATTATTGTGAATTTGCAATGTTGATCATTCGATGGTTTTGTAATTTTTGGGAGAGATTGTTTATTTGTAGAGATTATTGGTGTGTGCAAAAATATTGTGTTTAATCCATTCGTAAGCATATAAAACACACACACTCAAATGAAACATTATAATTGAGGAAACAACATAAAACAATCAAAATACTCCCCAATGTTGTCTCATTGCTCCTTAGTCTTGAGGACTTTGCCAGTTCAATTGATGGCTCTTAGATGCATGATTTCAAAAAAGTGACAACCCAAGAGATGGGAATTGATATGCAATTTATGATCTACAAGCTAATGCAATATCTATTTTTATGCAAATCTACATTATGATTAACCTACCATGAAAGCCATAAATGGTGCTAATGCTATTCTATGATGCTATGATAACTATGCTAATCTATGATTGAGAAAATTATAAAAAATGATTACTAGAATGCTGAATTGCTAAGATGCTAAGGGTCCCCTCATAGCCAAAAGAGGGGGTATTTATAGGATTTCCATGACCAGAGGTGAGGTGGCAAGAATCAACGATAAAGATTCAGTCTGGATAAATCGATGGTCAAGATCAAAAAGTTGGAAAGAAGTTGAAGAGATGGACACTTGTCATTCCTAAGGAGACAAGTGGCAAAGAATCTCCAACTATATGCCAATGAAGGGGAAAGTGGCATGGTGATGAGAGACATGTGGCATAAGTGCCATGTGTCTCTAAGAGAGGATAGACACTCAAAAGATGGTTAGGATAAGAGGTTGGAGGGGATAGGATTTGTTAAACCCTTAGTTAGATTGGGTGGGTTAGTTTAGCATGTGGTTAGGCTAGGTGGTTAGGAGTAGGAGCCATGTGCTCAAATTTAAATTTAAAATTCAAATTTAATGAAAGGGAATTTAATTATACAAATTAACTAATTTTCATATTTAATTGGAAAATGGAAGAAGATGATTAAAGTGGGAAGAATAGGAATTAATGAACCATATAAATATATTAGTGAATTTATTTATATAGTAGAGGAAAAAAGGTCATTAATTAAATATTTTCATATTTAATTAATTCAATTCTCCAAACCAATTTTTAGTGTATACATTTTGTCCCTCTTTGAAGCGATGTGTGACAACATGGCAGTTCAAAGAAAAATTGCTCGCTACTGCTAATTTAGTTTGATATGATGTTGATACAACCATAATTGGTGAAAAACCTCAAAAGAGTCAACTGACTTATGCAACAAGAGAGACACAATGAAAACAACAAGAAAACATAACAAATTCACATGAATAGATCATATTAATGCCTTAGAACTTCCGACAATCATCCGAAAATCATCATATTATCATCAAAGAACATCTGGTAGTTAACCTGTTACATGCAGGTTTTGAGCCAGATACAATCCAACCGGGACTCTAAGAATCAACCGGATCACAATATGCAATTCTCAATCCTTATTCTTAGTTCTAATTCCTCTACCCCTACAAATGAATACATAATAATACCCACCGGAACATATCCGGGTCGGCCTCATAAGATTACATTCACCAATACAGGAAAATGAAACATGTAATTAGGTCGGCCCTAATAATTAAAAAATCTTTCTGGAAAATAACAACCAAGTGATGCGGTTCAGCAGGAAGGTCGACCACACGCCAAAGAACATTAGACAAGACCCAAGATGGATCCACAAGCCAAGAATCACGTCGGTAATGAAAGAAAACCAATCGGTATGCACAAGAACTATCCTGGAACCTAGAAACAATCAACCGAAAGTGATAACTAACCGGAAAAGAACCCCAATAAACTGGAAATCTGAATTCAAGCACATGAAACCATCTGGAAACTGAAAATAAGATCTGCAATGAAGAACAAGCAACTACCGATACATACCAATAAGAACGCATAAAATTGCATAAAGAACTAAAGAAGAACAAAACTGAAAGGAAATATTTTTGGTTGATGCAAAAGATTGCTCATCGACCGAGAATTCTCCTGCATCAGACAACCCAGGTAGAAAAAGATGTTCCATGAGAGGTAACTCATGAACATCTAAAAGGATTCAGAAAGAAGATCCCATGCTCATTTTTGATCCAAACATCTTCCTTATCTGCCAATCCCTGTTTTAGCTCTTTCGGTGCCTCAACCAACTTCTCTAACCTCTGACTCCCTCTGTTTCTCTTTCTTTGCTTCAAGTCTGCACATTGTCTCTGTTTTTACAACTCTGATTTGGATCTCCCACAAGACCATCCAGTTTGTCACCATCATCTCTCCGTCGACCGATTCCATCTATCCATCAAGTTCATCTGCTAGATCCTTTTGCAAACTCATCTCATCATCCAGTTTAACCTCTATAACTGGTTCTATCAGATCTTTCTTCAAAACCTCTGGTATGACCTCTGCAACTAGTTCTACCAAACCTTCTGATATAACCTCTGCCATCGGTTTCTCAGTACTGCAACTTTCCTCAGGACTCATATTCTTCACCTCCTTCTCTTTCCCCTTCAAAGAAATCAATGTGAACATCTTCCCATCCTTTTCAATAGTAACTAGGTTTCTTCTACAGTCATAAATAGCTCCTCTATCATACTGCCAAGGTTTTTTCTAACAATACATGGCAAACACTCATAGGCACAACATCACATAAAACTTCATCTCTGAAAGGCCCAATATTGAAACTCACCAAACACTGCTCCTTTATCTCTATCTTCTAATCATCTTGTAACCAAGTCACCTCATAAGGACAAGGATGCTTAAGCCTCTTCAACCCAAGCTTCACAACCATCTCCTCAGATACTAAATTATCAGTACTTCCACTATCTACAATGGCCTTGCAACACTTACCACCTGATTTGCACATAGTCTAGAAAAGACTCTTCCTTTGAGTAGATCTGGTATCCTTTCTTCTGAACATAAGTGATTATCCCTGCTCTGGTGCACAGTTAGATCCAGTAACATCTGGTTCTTCACTTGCCACACAACTTATTTCCATTCCTTGCTTACATTCATAGGATCTATGTCCTATTTCTCCACACTTGAAACATTTTCTAGGAAATTCTCTATTGGTGCTACTAATACCTTTCCTCGATGTCTTCTATTCCGGTTCTTTACTCCACTTAGGTTTTGACTCCTCTTCTTCAACCGGTTTCTTCATACTATCATCATCTTGAATTTATCCTTTCCCTTATTTGGTTGCTTTCTTCTCACCTTCTTCTCAACCTTCAAAGTATACTGGTAAGCTTCTTCAACTGTTGAAACCTTCAACATACTCATCTCATCTTGAATGTTAAAAACAAGTCCATTGATGTACCTCTCCACCTTCTCTCTATCCATCTCTCTATGTCCAGATCTAATCATCACCTTGTATAATTCTTCATTATATTCCTTCACAGTCATGTTTCTTTGTTTTAGGTTCTGCAACTTCTTGAACAGTTCCAATTCATAGTCTCCCAGTATGAACTTGGCCTTCAATCTTGTAACCATCTGTCTCCACCGAGTGATCTTCAATTCACCATTCTCCACTCTGTCTTTAAGGTTCTAGATTCATACTAGGAAGAAAATCTCTCTCTGCAATTATTTAGATCAAGTATCTATTCCACTCCGAGTTCCCTACAACTTACTTTGATGCATGAACAAGGTGGTCGATTTCTAGGTATGTATATGGTTGCAAATACAAAATCAAGCCAGGTACACCTTTCTGAACCATAACTTCTTCTCATTTGAACTCTGTTATGTCAAATTAATTATTCCTCTGTATTTTATGTATATATGAGGACCTATGTTTCAAATTTTGAATTCATATGATATCGTTTGATATATTTTATGAGACTAATCTAAATACAATTTCTTCAAATTTGCAATATACAATTTCAAAATTTTGTCAAAATGATTATAGTAGAATACTAATAAATTTCCTTTTGCAGATGTATCATGTTGAATGAATTATGAAAGCCATTTTACTTATATTTTATAATTATTTTTCTTGAGTATAATATTAATTAGGAAGTGTTTAATTTTGAATATTATATTTTTCCTCCAATTAATATTATAGTATTTAAATTATTTGTGTTACATGAAATTATATGATGCTTTTAAAACTAACACAATTTTTGAGCTTGTATAATGTGCAGGATTATTACAAAAAAGAAATAAAAGATTTTACATTTGAGCAAATCAAATGATCAAATACTTTATAGTTGGTAGAAGGAAGTAAAAAGTTTTTATCTCAAAAGGTGAAATATTAAATCATTTTTTTTAAATAAATGATTGGGATACATTGGGGCCCGATGAGTAAAAGCCATCAAGTATCGGCATAGGCATTTGAGAGCCCTCCTGATCCCTGATAGGGCGACCATTGTTGTACAACGAGTTGACAATGAACAATATATTCATTAATAAACAACATATACATGTTTCCTTAATAACCTATTGAGTGCTCAAGCTGAAGTATTATATATACATAATGTTGTGAGCTTTTACAACACCTCAGCAAGAAAATGATTGGGGTGATGACAAGCAGCAGTGAACTGTTAAGTATATGCGATCTTCATACATAATCAAGTAAGCTCAACAAATATTAGAGAAGCAGAGAGGCTATGATGAGAAGTATCACCAACAGAAGCAAAAGTTCATTCACGTTTTTCCAATTCAGGAAATTTTTTGGGCTTGAATATGAGTTTTAAATGGTGATTTTTGTCTCTCAACAGAGGCCCAAACCATCCACCCTACCTGAAGGCCTTTTTTACAAGATTTTTGATATTTTTGGAGTGCCGGTAAGCTCAAAAATGGCCCATATTTGAAAGTGACAGCCTGAAACATTTCAGTAAAAAATATATATTGTTTTATCCTTAACAAAATGATTTCTAATTTGTTAGTATATCTTACTATATTTCTTTTTTTGTGCAGGATGTTAGACATGGGAAAAATTAAATTTCTAGGCACATTAAGGAGCTTGGAGTATATCTTAAGCAAGTATATTTTTGATTTACAATAAGATTACATTTTGCATATAAATAAATGATTTTAAAATATATTTTTACAAAAGGGCAGGGAGAGGGAGTTGAACACTCAACCTCTCAACCCGACCTTCATAACTAGCCATACCTACCCTCCCCTTTTACCAATTGCTCCATTGTATTATTTGAAAATATTTGTTAGGGTAAATTAGTATGGATAATAATTTGCAAATATTTCCACAATTCCCAAGGTAATGTATTTTTATCAAGCAGAGGTAGGTATGTTTTAATCATTTGCTTTTTATTATTTTAAAGGTAAAAGTGATTTTAAAAGATTATTAATTAATATTTTGCCTTTGAATTTTTTTTTTCCTAAAAATAAATGATATCAAACGTTATTTACGCAATATTTTACATTCTGGGATTTTTCAAATATTATATGAAATGATTTGTATTTCTTTATAGATTTATTTTTTCAATCACTTAATTATTCATTTGGGGAACATTTTTTGCCCTTATTTTATTATATCCTTATGAAGGTTAATTGAATATATTTTCTTAGGGCAAATATTCTAACATTTTTTGCATAGGGAATAGTTTTTTAAAGATGAATACTTTGAAATTTCCTTAGCTAACGAGGATATTATTTTTATTATTCAAATTCCTTATTATGTGCCTTATGTGTGTAGGATAGGATGACAAATTATTTCTACTTTAAATAATTTTTCATTTTAATTATTATAATGGGTAAAAATACTTTGATAAAGAATAGCCTTTTTTATAATGTTTGATGGTGAAAATCTAACGTTTTTATCTTGAATCATCTTTAAAGTATTATTGATGAAAAATATTATTATATCAAGGATAAGTGATTATTAGCATTCAATAGTTAATTTTTTACTTTTTTGGAAAAGAGGTAATTAGAATAATATTCTTGCTTTTGGAAATGGTTAAAGCAAGAGTAAAAAAATTTCAAAACATTATTAATCTAATATCTTCATAGGGATGTTTTATTCTATAAGGGTTATTCAAAGGAAATTTCATTTATTTCTGGAGCTTTATATTATTTATTATGATATCATATTTTTTAGGAACACTTAACCCTAATTATGTGCAAAGGTTATATATCTCTTTAGGAGAAAGTATTCTTATTTGCATAGGGAAGATTTTATCAATGATTTTAAATATATCCCTAGAAAGTAAAAAATATGAGTTATCAAGTTATTTGATTTTCTTATGTTTTGTGCAGGATATTTTATTCTTTAGCTTACACGGACACAGGAAGTATCCTTTACTTAAATTTTTTTAATATTTTGATATTGCCATTCATCATTAGGAAAATTACATTTTGCAAGTGCTCTTACCACGAATAATGTTTTTAACTCATGATGACCTAATATAATTTAACATTACGTTATTATTATTTGCTTGTAAATATTTTCACCCTAAGTGAATAAATGATACATGTATCTATTAGAGTTGATTTTATGCAGAATCAAAGTATGAATTTTTGCAAAAGTATTTTCCCGGAGGGTTAAATATTTGGATCAAAGTGAATTATGATCAAATTTTACGTATCTGAAAAGATATAGTTTTTAATGCAAAACTTAATCAAAGGTAAGTCATGATCTATTTTCTATTTAAGGAACTTGATTGGTTCAATTTATATGCAGGAATTTTTATCAAAGTTTGTAAATGAGGAGCTTAAGCAAGAGTGGAAGTGGAGTTTTATCAAAGTGAAAGATTATAAAGAATATTAATAAAACTTTATTTAGTGTGTATTTTAGGGATTCAAATGTAATTATCTCTGTAAACCAAAGGGTGTGTCCTTTGGAAAAACAACTATCTGTAACTCCCTCCTATATGCGAAAGGGTGTGTCCTTTCACATATGTCTTTTGGATCAGGTATTTATAGGGAGTCTTTTTCAATTAAAAAAAAGAGACAATTCACAATCTGTCAGGTTGCCAGTAGGGGCTATGGGATGTCTGTATTGGAGAAGTATGTAGGAATGGAAGTATCATTTTGAGCAATCACTGTGTAATGGAGTATTTGTAAGTGTAGCTATTGTATGCATTCACTCTCCAAAAATTAATATACAAGATTCGTTGTTTCAATTCCAAAATTCATTTATACTTTTGTGTTGATGAATTTCATTTTGTCCTCTTGATAAATTTGATAAAGGGTTTAATACAGTGTGCCACCACAAGTTGTTATAATTGAATATAAGATTTGCTTCTTCATGTTCTTATAGCACTTAATGGAACCTCTGTATTGATAGTCTCGTGTTACAAGTTGCCTGAAAACTATCTTAAGAGTTTAATTGAATTATTTGTCCACAAAGTATCATGCATATTCCTGGATAGAGGCACTGGTCTGTTATTTATTTCTGAGATTTTGATTTCTATGCATAAGGTCCTTACAAAGAAACATTCTTCCCTATCCTATTTGAACTAATCCTTGCAGATTTCATTCAAGTCCTAAAAGCATTTCATTTTCAATATACAATATCTTTAACATACACTTTTATTCATATTCAGTTTTTAGTTTTCAAAGTATTCAGCTAAAGCACATGATATAGCATAGTTGTAGAACACTAATTTGCCAGTTGTGTAAACTTGCTTAGAGGCTTAAATCCACATATAAATAACTCTTTTGTTCTTGAGAGGGAAGGGTACACCCGCCTAGGTCTTGTGGAGCCTGAAGTGCAGAGGGATTTGGTCTTCGACCATCCCTGTTTGTTGGCCAAGGCTGATTGGATTTCCTAAGGAGTTGGCAAGTCTTTGGGTTTTCCAATCTGTGGTTTTGGGCACCAACAAATTCTTTTGGCCACAAGGCACCATGCCCTTTCAACTTGGTCTATGCCAACCAGACTCTTTGCAGATCCTTGACATCCTCAAACTCAAAGTAGTCCTCCAACTCTCTGATCCAATTGATCGGATCCTCCAGGTTCAACGTTCTGAAAAAGTTAGAAACCTCAACTTTATGAACTTTACTCTCTTACGCCATTGCTCTCAATAATTTTTCCTCTCTTTGATCTTCCGGTCCTTTTGCTTCCTCAATCTCTTCACCGGATTCCTCATATTCATCCTTAGAATCAGGGTTTCTCTACAAACTAGCCAAAGCATTTCGGGTTTCATTCCTTAATTCATTCTTGAAGTCTTCCATCATCTGCTCTACCCTTTGGGGGTCTATCCTTCTCGACGACATCTCTCCTTCCACTCCGGTGAACTACCTCAACTTGGCGATCTGACTACTGATTTCAATTGCCTCCCCTCGGTGATCTATTGAACACATGTGCAACCTTCCTCCAACCGGCGATTTGTCCACCCCAAGGAATGCCTCAATGTTCGCAAATGATTCATCTACCAGCTAGTCCATAACCAGCTTTGATACCACTTGATGCAACCATAACTAGTGAAAACCCTCAAAAGAGTCAATCGACTTATGCAACAAGAGAGACACAACGAAAACAACAAGAAGAACATAACAAATTCACATGAACATATCATATTAAAGCCTTAGAACTTCTGATAATCATCTGACAATCATCATATTATCATCAAAGAACATCCGGTAGTTAACCGGTTACATGTAGGCTTCAAGCTAGATACAATCCAACTGAGACTCTAAGAATCAACCAGATCACAATATGCAAATCTCAATCCTTATTCTCAGTTCTACTCCTTTGCCGCTACAAATGAATACATAATAATATCCACCGGAACATATCTGGGTCAACCTCATAAGATTACATTCACCAATACAGGAAAATGAAATGTGTAATTAGGTCGGCCCTAAGAATTAAGAAATCTTTCTAGAAAATAACAACCTATAATGGTGAAAAAGGGTGAATGATGGAGAGATCAAGATGGAATATTTTCTTCCCTCTGAGGAGAGATGAAAGTTTCACTACAGATATCGCTTCATACACCTTATTCACATTACATTTTAAAAAGGGGGACTTCACTAGATCCAATCTCTTAGGCCAGAGATTGAATACTAAATGAATTAATAATGGGATAGAAATGATAAGCTAACCCCTCTTTTAGAATGAAAAATGATTGAATTATGTTAAGTGTAAAAGTAGCAAAGAACTGATTATAACTCGAGATAGAAGTGTGAGATGAAGTTGTGCACTTGGATTTGGCTATAATATGTCGCGACAAAGTTGCCCTACGAATTTGAGGAAAAGTTGTCAGGACCATGTTGAAAGTGTCCACGGTCCTCTGAAAAATCCGTGAAACAAAAAGTTTTTCCACCTCTACAAATAGAGTCCAAATTTGCAAACACAGCTATGCACCTACAACCTACACATAAAAAAGAGAGGAAAAGGGGTTTGCCTTCAAGTCAAACCCTAGTTTTGGAATTAACCAAATGATGAAAGAAAGTACTTACAAGTAAATGTAAATGAAAGACTGAAATGTAAGTCACCTCAAGGGAGGTTGTAGATAGAATGTAGATAGATTTTCTTGTATTGAAATGAATATTGAAAGGAATCTCCTCTTCAATGGTTGAATCCTTGACTTGAATGCAACACCTAGCCTTGAAGGGAGACTTGAGAATGCTCAATGTTGGAAATGAATGCTTGAATACTTGAATGTTCTTGAATGCTTGAATGCATGATCGATGAAAACTTCCAACTTTTCCAACCTATGCAAATGGGAGGGTGAATGCGACTTGTATACCCATCAATTAGGGTTAATTGGCTGATTTTCCATCACAAGCCGACATAGGGAAAGTTTTTCCCGCTTTATGCAATGTCCAATGCAAAGATAGGATTGGGGGGGTCCAAAATAGGGAAAGGACAAGGGCACCACACCCCTGCCCTAGGGGGAACAGGGGTGCCACACCCCTAGCGTACCCTTGTCTTAGGACATGAAGGAGGTTCAAGCAATGCAAAGGGCATAACAAGATAGTTTCCGGGGGTTGAGCAAGTCGCGGGTCTTCGATCAGGCTTAGGGATTTGAAACACCAACGTGAAGACCCTAATGTGGTCGCAAATTGCAAGGGTCACAATTTCATGACACTAAACAACCAAGTGATGTGGTTAAATAGGAAGGTTGACCACATGCCAAAGAACATCAGACAAGACCCAAGATGGATCCACATGCCAAGAATCGTGCCGGTAATGAAGGAAAACCAACTGGTAAGCACAAGAACTATCCCATAACCCAGAAACAGTCAATCGAAAGCGATAACTAATAAAAAAAGAACCCAAATAAAATGGAAATATGGAAGCAAGCACATGAAACCGTCTAGAAACTGAAAATAAGATCTGCCATGAAGAACAAGCAACTACCGGTACATATCGGTAAGAACACATAAAATTGCACAAAGAGCTAAACAAGAAGAAAACTGAAAGGAAATATTTTTGGTTGATGCAAGATTGCTCATCGACCAGGGATGCTCCTACATCAAATGCCCCAGACACTGATTATTGGATGACAGATGCCCCCTCGGGAGATAAATTGGAAAAAAAATGATTTTTTTTTTTGCAATATTGAAATTTTTTGGAATTTTTAATGATATTTCAAGTTTTAGAGATTTTTAAATATTTTAATTAATCTCCTGATAAAAGATTTTAAACAATGCCCTAGCTTGGTAAATTTGATGAAATAGATTGGCCTTTTGATGCCATAGTGATGAAAATTTGATTTGATTCTCATGTTTAATTAGTTGTTGATCAATTTCGATTACCGTGATGATAGTAGGTCAATAGGATAGATAAAAATGACCTCATGATGAATGAGAGTCGATGATGAAATCTCAATGAGATTGATCAAATCTCACCTAAGCTGATTAGGTTGATTGATTGATTGAAAGATAGATTGATAACTAAAAACCGATATATTGATTTGATATGAAAATATGAGAACAGGTTGGTGTTCTTCAGTCTCGGGAGAGATTCCTGAAGACCTGGAAGTTTAACTCGTGCTTGACAGAGATAGAGTTCAATTTGATTGATAGATGTTGATTGTCCTCATTAGTTGATATGCCCCAATATACGATTAACTGGGGTTTGTTGACAACTTTATCAAAGAGGTGGTATAGCGAGAGTTAAATGCATTGCCCCTCTTGATAAATGAGATATCATGCCTTTTTTATTATATTGTATACACCTTGGTGAGATATCGATGATTCCTGCGATGTATTTTGTGATGTATCTTTGATATCATTATACATTGGATATCGATTCTTTTTTATGATATATGAGATGCAGCTTACTTGATTAGCCTACTTGTGTATGATGTAGTTTTACATTATGAGTGCATTTATTGATGATTAGATACAATGCACGATGGATCTTATTTGAGATGTTTATGCTCTTTAAAATGAATGATGCCATAATTCTATGATGCAATAAGGATGCAATGGATCTACATGCGATGAATGTGAAATGATGCTATGATTCTATGGTGTAATAATGATTTATGAATGCTTTTATGTACTATGTGATGCATATGCGATGGTATGAGATGCTAACTATGTGATATGCTTTCTTTTTGTTAATTTTATGATTTTTCATGTAACAGATATGAAATGCAATGCTATAATGATGTGAGATATGAAATATACGAATTAACTAAATGATTATATGATCTATTGTATGCTGGTGAAATTCAAATGCAGTGAAATGTTATGATCTAAAATGCATGATGCATGAACTATTTATTTTTGTTGATGTCCAATGTACTCAATCACTTAATATGAGACATAACATCACTTAACCTCAACCTCTGGAAAATGAAATTTGATCCCTTATGCACCTTGAATGCAACATGCAATCTAATCTAAATATTCAAACATGAAAGTAATGCCATGTTATCATCCGACCAGTCATTTTGATCATTCTTTTTATCATTAGTGAGCCTTTAAAGTGTGGTAAGCGAGTGCAAAAATTGATGGTATAATTAGACCATGATGACTTGAGCACTAGTTACCTGGGTTTTGATATTGCAAGTTAACACATGCATCAAGGTATAATGGACCAAGATGACCTGAGTGTTGCTTGCATGCAAACAGGCAAAAGTTAATCATCGTCCTATGCAAACCTGAAATGTCATCAATGATATTTGATTAATCATATCCCATGATAAATTTGCATAGTAATAATGATTAACTAACAAGCAACAAACAAAGAAAAGACCATATTTCATCTATTTTTTCTCTAGTACAAGACATCCTTGCGTCACTTAGGAAGCATGATAACAAAAATCAAAACACAATAGTTGAACATTCAAACTAAAGTGTTTCGGATATGATTCAGAATATATCATCCATTGATTTGGTGTTTGGTTTCATGTAAAGTTGGATTTTGATACTTATGTCCAATGGTGAATTTCCCGATCTTTGCCTTTCACAAATGTTGCCTAACTGCTACTTGTATGACGCGTTTAAGCTCAATGTAGATTATTACTGATTGAGTTTAGGATTTTGCCCCCAGTCTAGAAACATATCGGTATATACAATGTTCAAAACCATGGTGGGATTTACAAATGAGGCCCGATTAGATACAAAAAGGCTTTATTTGTGGATATGTACAATGACGATGGATGGATGTGAGGCAAGTGACTGAATAGATGGAGAAGCTGGTTGACAAATGGCACCTATTTCCAGGTTTTCACCATTTGTTTATATTGCACTTTTTCTCATATTATTTTTTTTATTTTTTTTTTTTGGATTTTCTGATTTTTTTTAGATTTTCTGTTTTTTTTGGGATTTTCTATTTTTTCTGGATTTCTTCTTTTTTTGAGTGTTTTGAATTTTCTGCCTTTTCTCCTTTTTTTGGATTTTCTATTTTTCCTGATTTTTTTTGGATTTTCTGGTTTTTCTTATTTTGTTGGATTTTTTTCTTTTCCTATGACATTGGTGAGTGGCACTGCTTCAATCCACTTTGTGAAATACTCAGTAGCTATGAGTATGAATTTGTGACCATTTGAAGAAGGTGGATGCATTTTCCCTACTAGATCCAGGTCCCATTAATAATACGGCCATGACGTTGCCAAAGCATGAAGCTCCTATGCTAGTGCGTGCATGAGATCACCATGGACCTGACATTGTTTGCACTTTTTAGCAAATTGAAAAGAATCCCTTTCCATAGTAGGCCATTAGTAACCCAATTGTATGAGTTTCTTCGAAAGAGTAAGACCACTTGAATGAGTACCACAAATACCATTATGGAATTCATTTAAATCCTTCTCAGATTCTTTTTCCTCAAGACATCTGAGGAGAGTACCATACAGACCTCGTCTAGATAAAGTATTAGTGACAAGGGTGTAATGAGCGGATTGTCGAATAAAGTTTCATTTTTTATTCCTTGATAGGTCTGGAGGAAGGTTTCCATATTTCAAGTAGGTGTAAATTTGGCCATAACGGGAGGAATCAGGTCCTACTAGGTGACATATGATTTGGGAATCAAGACAATTGTAAGCAGGGTGAAATAGTTTTTCCACCAGGAATTCGTAACGATCTTGGTTTTCTTGTGTTTGAAGTATGGAGGCAATTGTGGCCATATCATCAGCTACTTTGTTGTCATTCCTCAGGATTTGATCAAAAGAAATGTCCACAAAGTACTTTCTAAAGTCATCAACCATTTCTTTGTAAGGCATTAGCTTTTCATCTTTGGTTTGATAATCATCATTGACTTGATTGATGACGAGTTGAGAATCTCCAAAAACTTTTAAATGTGTGATATTCCATTCTAAAGCCATCTCGATTCCTGTTACTAATGCCTCATACCCTTCCATGTTATTGGTACAAGGGAAATTCAATCTGTATGCTTTCAGGATGGTATGACTTTGAGGTGTGATAAATAGCAAACCTGCCCTTGATGTATGTTGTGTATAAGAGCCGTCAAAATACAACTACCATGTTTTCTTAGTGATTGTGAGAACATCAACATCTGGAAATTCAAGATGTATTGGATGATAATCTTGGAGTGGTGCTTCATCTAATTGGTCAGCGATCACTTGTCCTTTCATAGATTTTTTGTCAATATATTCAATGTCAAACTCACTTAGGATCATTACCCATTTTTCAATCTACCTGTTAAGGTTGCCTTGCTAAGAAGATATTTCAGTGGATTAATTTTGGCTATCAACTTTACTGAATGGGTTAGCATATAATGTCTCATCTTCTGGGATACAAACACTACTACTAAGCATTCCTTCTCAATAGATGAGTAGTTAAGCTCATATCCGAAGAAGGTTCTGCTAATTTAGTAAAAATCTCATTCTTTCCCTTCATGATCCAATTGTGCTAACAATGATCCTAATGATACATGAGTGGCTGATATATAAAATAGTAACTACTTTCCTTCAATCAGTGACATTAGAATAGGTGGGTTCATCATATATTTCTTTATTGCATGAAAGGCTTCTTCACAGGTATCATCCCATCAGAATGGAACATTTTTTATACAATAGATGCATGAAAGGATGACATCTATTGGCTAGTTGGGATATGAACCTTCTAATAGATTGAAGTCTTCCTTGAAGTGGTCTTTGCTGATTGATATTTTTGGGTGATTCCATTTCCATGATTGCTTTAACTTTGTCTGAATATACTTCAATGGCTCATGCTGAAACAATATATCCCAAAAGTTTGCTCGATGTGACACTAAATGCACATTTCTTTGGATTCACCCTTAGTTTGTATTTCTCCAAGCGATCAAAGATCTTTGCTAGTATTTCTAGATGTGCTTCTCTAGTATGTGACTTAGCCAATAGATCATCAACATAATCTTCCATGAAGGTATGCATCATATCATGAAAAATTGTTGCCATTTCCCTTTGGTAGGTAGCTCCTGCATTCTTGAGTCTAAAAGGAATTACACTCCAATAGAAAGAACCCCATGGACATGTGAAGGTAATCTTCCCTTGATCTTTTGGTGCTACTTTGATTTGGTTATATCCCAAGAAACCATCCATGAGAGAGACCATTTTGTGTCCAGTTGTCAAGTCCATAATGATATCTATATTAGGTAAAGGAAAATCATCCTTAGGACACGCCTTATTGAGATCTTTGAAATTTGTGCATACCCTGATATGTTTGTCTGGCTTATAAACATGAACTATATTGGATACCCATTCTGGATATGCTATTGGTTCAATAAATCTTACATTTAACAATTTCTTCAATTATGCTTTGACTAATAAAGCTATATGAGGATGCATCTTTCTTATCTTTTTATTCACTGGTTTTACTCTAGGAGAAACATTTAAGTGATGCATGATGAGATCCAGATCCAATCCTGGCATATCGACATATGACCATGCAAAATTGACTTGCCTTTCTTTGAAGAATTCCATATAGCTATGTTTCTCTTGCTCTGATAATGATGTTGTTGGATGTAGAATGTTTGGATGATCTGGTGTTCCAATATTGACTGCCTCAGTTGGTTCAATCAGTATCAAATATTTTTCCTAGAAATACTTGGGTAAAGTGTCAAATCTCCCATCCTCGAGCACCTCAAAGAGGTTTTCACCATTGGATACGTCCTTTGTTTTTACTTTTTCTTGATCTAATATTTCCATTAACTAGTTTTCAACATTAGATCTAATATTTGTTTTTTTCTTTTCACTTTTACGACTAAGAGATTTGGCACCCCCTTAAGTAGAAGATGCATTACTGGATTCACTGGTGGAAGTTGTTATAGGTTCAACTGCGTTAAGGTATAAGGAAATGGCATAATCATTAGGGAAGGTTTCTATCTCAATGGGTCCCTTATTGTCCCAATCAATAAGCTCCAGATACACTAATGGTAAAGGATCATCAAATTGTTGCGTGTCAAGAACACTAAGGGTCATGATAGAAATATTTAAGTCTTCAATGACTATTTCTAAGTCCAAGATATTAATTTCCTTAGAATAACCTCCAACAAGTAGTTCCTGATCATCCTTAATAGAGTCAAAATCAATATATTGTAGCTCCCATTCGAGTGGCCTATACTCTGACATTTTCCCTTCATTCAAGTGGACTACACCAACGTCTATGTCTTTTGTATAGCATGACTCTTCAGAGGAATGTTCAGATTGGTAAGAGTCCCATTCCCACTCATTGGAATCTATTTCACTAGAAGCTTGTAATCTAAAAATTTGCTCATAAAGGTTATGAGTAGCCTCTTCTCACTTTTTAGCAATTTCCTCAGCTTCTTCCTACTACCTACGAGCCACTTCTTGTTGTTGTTTGTAGATAGCTTCCTCTTGTTTCTTATGTGCAACTTCTTCTTCTCTTTGAATGGCCAGTTCTTCTTCTTGTTGTTCATATCCTTCATATTGCTAACCATGAGATGGTCCTTCTTGTTGTGGATCTATGCATTCTGCCCATAATCTAATCTTGATTTATCCTTAGGAAGTTGTGAAGGAGGCTATATTGGTTCTGAGATACCTTCTTTTCTTTTTCCCATAGGACCACTTCTACCATATCCCATCTTTCTCATGATATCATATCCTTTTTCATATTTCACTACTGGGATACTGACATTATTGACTTCTGGTTGGGATTCTGCCTCATCTTTGTATAACCATTGCAAAACATCCTTGTCACTAGTCTCCTCAGCTAAGGTACCAACTTTGTCAAAGAATCCATTGAGAATTTTAATTGGTTTTGAGGCATGTTGTTGTTTTGAATTTGATGGTTTACCATATGATCTTGGAGAGATTGGTAGGTCTGGTAGTGAATATTCCCTTGGACCTTTGTCTTTCAATTGTATCTTTTTCTCAAAGCTTGATAGAATTGAAGCAAAAGTCTTTTCCTTGGGTGGTGTAGTAGAAGAGGACATTTTTCTATTATGCGGAACAAATATCTCTTGAATTGGATTCAGGTTACTGCAATATTGAAATGGATTTGAATTTGCTGGAATGGTGATCTCTTGTCCATTATAAAGAAACTTGAGGCACTGGTGGTAAGTTTAAAGGATAGTTTGCATGTCATGGATCCATAATCTTCTTAGAAGTATGTTGTAAGACAAATTAATGTCCAATGCTTGACATATTGTATCTTTTTGCATAGGTCCAACTTTGATTGGAAACACTACAATCCCTTTGGAGGAACACTCTTCTTCATCATATGCTTTGGTTTTTTTCTTTTTGCTAGGATCAACTGCATCTTCAAGATTGATAGGTCCTGGAGACAACTGAGAGGGGAGGGTTGGGGGTGAATTAGTTGCCAAGTAAATTCAAACCAAAAACATCTTAACCAACCTTAATGCCTAATACTGGTAAACCAAACTTTATGCTGATAGATAGTTTATCAGTTAATTATAGTACCAATAAAGATTAATGCATGAAACAGAAAGCCAATAACATCCACATCACATAACACCAATATTTGTACGTGGAAACCTTGTAAGGGGAAAAACCATGGTGGGAAACCTTACCCACAATCAGATGATACTACTGCAGATAGTATGTGTATACAAATGGGGTCTACACATGCAGAAAGGCCAAGCACCTAGAGCTCAGTGCTCAAACACAAATAGGAGTCACTGACTACAATTGGATGGTTAAATCCAATAATAATGTACTGCTCAAAATAACATCTTCATATGTTGGATTCAGTACCAGTGTAGTTCTGATATGCCTTCACAAAAACCTTGCTTCACCTTCAAATGATGTCTGCATGTATATCTTTGCTTATTCTTGCATATACCTTCTTGCAATTCCTTTTCCCAATCGCATATCTATCTTACAAATAAGATCTTACATATATACCATAACCTAAGACCAATTTTAGTAGGTCGGCTTTAAAATATATTACAATAAAATCAATTACAAGTAAATCAATAACCGATGCAATATCCAATTCAACATGTCGGCTTAATGCATTTATAATAAAAACTAAATCATCTCCAAAGCGTGTCGTGCTGATCTGGAATAGATAAGCCTGCCGGTACTTATTCTGGACCTATTTGCCGGTAACAACAAATATGCAAACATGAGTACACTAATGAACAAATCTCCAAGACAAAGTGTCCAAACGATGTCTTCAACATAACCAAGTGTTTTCCATGTCATTCTAAGTGCTAGTGAACAATATATCTTGTCGGTGTACCATATACTGGTGACTGTGCATAAGTCACTTGCTTGCCGGTGAACATTGCCAATTCTCCAAAGTGCTAGAGTTGATAAGTGTTAATAGGTGTTGACATCAATGACAAAACCATATCAACATAGCCAAAATACCAACAATCTCCCCCTTTGGCATTGATGACAACACGAGATGGAAAAACCATCAAATTGCCAAAATAGAAATGCCAAATACCAAAAACTGACAACCTCCCAAAAGAGATCATAACCATAAATCAAAATTCAGATACAAAGAGTAATCAATCTCTCCCAAAGTAAGAATCTCTCCCCTTGAGAGTAACATGTGTTTTCCTTGTGTTTTTCCATATCAATCTCTCCCCCTTTAAAATCAAATGCCAAAGCCAATACAAAAGCCAGGTTCAAGTATAAAATACCAACCAATTCAGTATACCAACTACTCCCCTTGAGAAGTAGCTCTCCTCATCAAAGATGAAATAAAAGATTTCTATGTTTATTCTGCTGGTTGATGACAAACATCAACTATCTAAGTCTCTACCGGTGGGGGTGTGACCCCAAGCTGATCATTGAGACATTCAAAAGTCTCCTTAGGCAAAGGCTTAGTGAAAATATCTGCAATCTGCTCTTTAGTGTTTATTCTTCCTCTTGTCATAACTCCTTGATACTTGTTCCCAATTATCTGATTTTTCAGAGTGGTTCAATCTTACATATCGAGGTGTCTTTGTTTGCTACTGTTCCTCAGTTACAGTGGAATTTTCAGATGATACCGGTGTAACTGGATCTTCATTCTGTATCATTGGATTCAATGTAGGTTCATTTGTCAGTATTTCTATTGCCGGTTCAGAGTCTATAGACCTTGAAGTTCCTCTAAACTGTTCATCAATCTTCACATTTGTACTTTCAATAATTATCTGTAGTCTCTTGTTAAAACATCTATATGGTTTTCTCTTAGATGAATAACCAAGAAATATTCCTTCATCACTTCTAGGATCAAATTTGCCAATATATTCATCTCTTCTAATATAGCATTTACTTCCAAATATTCTAAAATGTAGGAGTAATGCCAAACCATAGTTCATGAGGGGTCTTACCGGTTTCATGTTTGATGTGAACTTTGTTGAATGTATAGACCACTATGCTTACTGCTTCTCTCCAATATACATGTGGTAGATTTGCTTCTGATAACATACTTCTAGCTACATCCAAGATAGTTTTGTTTTTCCTTTCTACAACTCCATTCTGCTATGGTGTCCGGGGTGCTGATAACTATCTTCTAATTCCATTCACTTCACAAAATGTATTAAATTCCTTAGATGTGAATTCACCTCCTTGATCTGATCTCAGACATTTGATTTTCTTATTGGTTTCATTTTCTACCATTACCTTGAATAGTTTGAACTTCCCAAGTGCTTCTGATTTTTCTTTGAGAAAAGTAACCCAACACATTCTAGAATAGTCATCAATGATTAGCATGAAATATCTATCACCTTGTAAGCTTTTAGTTCTGGCTGGACCACATAAATAAGTGTAAATTAAGTCAAGAGCATTATTGGATTTTTCTAGAATACTTATAAAAGATGCTCTAACTTGTTTTCCAAATTGACATTCCTTACATACCAGATTGTGAGGTTTAACAATCTTAGGTAAGTCTCCAACTGCCTTAGTAGTACTGAATTTTATCATGCAATCAAAATTTACGTGACATAGTCTCTTATGCCATAACCAACTTTCATCAATATGTGCAATCAAGCATATCTTTTCACTGTTATTCAAATGAAAGATGTTACCTCTAGTTTGATTATCGGTTGCAATTTCCAAACCAGTTCTGTTCATAATTTTGCATTTTCCATTCTTGAATTGTAACTAAAATCCCTTTTCAACTAATTGACCAACACTCAAAAGATTATGCTTTAAACCTTCTACATAGTAAATATTGTCAGTATTATGCTTACCATCAAGAGATATAGTACCTTTTCCTTTGATCAAACAAGCTTTATCATCTCCAAATCTTACCAGACCTCCATTATACTCCTGAAAGTTCAAGAATTTACCTTTATCACCAGTCATATGATGTGAACATCCTGAATCAATGATCCATTCATCCTTAACTTCAACTTTAGCTGCCAAGGCCTTCTCTATCAGTTGAACAGTAGATGTCGGTTGATCTTCTGTTATAGCAACAAAAACCCATCCATTGTCTACCGGATCCTCATCAGAATCATCAGTGACTCCTTCATCACCAAGATAAGAAGATTTATCTTTATTCTTCTTAAATCTGTATCTCTGATATTCAGGGTTAGGCTTGTATTTTCTTCTAGCTTCTTCTCTTAGTCTAGCATGTCTATCAGGGCATCTTGAAGCCGTATGACCAATCTTATTATAGTTAAAACATTTAAAGGGTGCTTTACCTTCATACTTACTTCCAACTAGACCTTTAGGCATTTTCCTTGCAAATAGTGCTTTAAGTTCTTCAAGTTCTTCATTTTCTCTCCTGCTTTCCTCAAGTTCTCTTGCATAAAAGGCTTTCCAATCAGATTTGTCAAATGATGGTGTAGATGATGTTGATGCCTTAAAAGCTAAATCCGTCTTTATAGTAGCAACATGACCAAATTACTCAATTTCAAAAGCTGAAAGTTTTCCAATCAATGTGTCCCTAGTTACTGATGTATTAGGCATTGTTCTTAACTCATTTATAGCAGTAAATTTCATTTTAAATGCCGGTGGCAATACTCTTAAAATTTTTGAAACAATTTCATCTTCACTTAAGGTTCCTCCACAACATTTAATACCCAAAACAATTTCATTTACTCTTTCCATAAAAGCAGAAATCCTTTCATCTTCTTCCATTTTCAGATTTTCATACCTGACCCAGAAGATTTCAGGTTTTGCAATTTTGAATATGGAATCTCCTTCATTCAATGTTTCCAAATGATCCCAAATAGATTTAGCAATAGACCTATCTAATAATCCCATGATTTGCTGATCTGATAATGTGCTCAAAAGTGCTTCTCTTGCTTTGCAATCATTTTCCTCATCTTTTCCTAAGGTAGGTGGATTAGGCTGACTTTGAGTAGGAGCAATATAGCCATTCTTTGTAACATCCCAGATGTCCTTTCCAATGCAATTTAGATGTGTCTCCATTCTGATCTTCCATATGCCATAGTTGGTTCTATCAAGTTTAGGACTATCCTTCCTAAAATAGTTAGTAAACATTGGATCTCCTCAAGTTGTTAAATTTCTGCAAAAAGAGGACTAAGCTCTGATACCAATTGTTAGGTCCCAGAGACAACTGAGAGGGGGGGGTGGTGAATCAGTTGTCAAGTAAATTCAAACCAAAAACAACTTAACCAACCTTAATGCTTAATACTGATAAACCAAACTTTATGTCGGTAGATAGTTTATCAGTTAATTACAGTTCGATAAAGATTAATGCATGAAATAGAAAGATAATAACATCTAGAACACACAACACCAATATTTGTACATGGAAACCCTGTAAGGGGAAAAACCATGATGGGAAACCTTACCTATAATCAGATGATACTATTGTAGATAGTATGTGTATACAAATAGGGTCTCCACATGCAGATAGGCCAAGCACCTAGAGCTCACTGCTCAAACACAAATAGGAGTCACACTAACTACAATTGGATGGTTAAATCCAATAATGATGTACTGCTCAAATTATCATCTTCATATGCTGGATTCAGTACTGGTGTAGTTCTGATATGCCTTCACAAAAACCTTGCTTCACCTTCAAATGATGTCTGTATGTATAGCTCTACTTATTCTCACATATACCTTCTTGCAATTCCTTTTCCCAATCACATATCGATCTTACAAATAAGATTTTATATATATACCATAACCTAAGACCAATTTTAGTAGGTCAGCTCTAAACGATATTATAATAAAATCAATTACAAGTAAATCAATAACCGATGCAATATCCAATTCAATATGTCGCTTAATGCATTTATACTAACAACTAAATCATCTCCAAAGTGTGTCGTGCTAATCTGGAATAGATAAGCCTACTGGTGCTTATTCTGGACCTATTTGCCGGTAACAACAAATATGCAAACATGAGTATGCCAATAAACAAATCTCCAAGACAAAGTGTCCAAATGATGTCTTCAACATAACCAAGTGTTTTCCATGTCATTCCAAGTGCCGGTGAACAATATATCCTACCGATGTACCATATACCGGTGACTGTGCATAAGTCACTTGCTTGCCAGTGAACATTGCCAATTCTCCAAAGTGCCAGAGTTGATAGGTGTTAATAGGTGTTGACATCAATGACAAAACCATATCAACATAACCAAAATACCAAAAAGAATAACCTAATGCACAAACAAGACTTAATGAACAAATATTTAAGCCAGCTCCTCCATCTATTGAGACACGTTTCACATGGGTTTTGTGAATTAAGAATTTGATATGCAAAGGAGTATTATATGGATGTTGCAAGGACATATCATCATCTTCTGTGAAGGATAAGAAATGTGGTGCTATAATATGTCCCACTATGGTTTGAAATTGATCAAGGCCCAAGTCTTTGGGGACCGTGGTATCTACTAGAGCCTTCTCTAGGATCTCTTTATGCATGGGTGATATTTTTAGAAGTTATAATATTGAGATTTGTGCAGGGGGATTCTATAATTGATCCACTATGTTGTATTGCCTAGAAGTAGAGGGTGCATTGGTTGTGGGTCCCGATAAAGTGACCTTATCTTTATTGCGCATAATAGAATGTGTAGGTTCCGGTTGGGATTTTTCTTTGACTACAATGACATTAACCATATTATCATAAGTGTGAGCATAATTCACTTTTTCCTTGCCCTTGCTATCTCTAGTTGTTTATGTCTCGCCCTTCTCGTAGTTTGGTAGCGGATTTTTAAATGTTGTGTGTGATTTATTTGTTGTGTGCCCATCTACCATTATTACCTCGTTATCTATTAAATCTTGAATGACATGCTTTAATCATTGACAATCATTAGTCTAATATCATTTACTCCAATGATATTTGAAAAAATGATTATCATTCCACCATGTAGGTTTTACCTTTGGTTCAAACTCTCTCACTTCTAGAAACGTAATTAATTTTTTTGCAAGAAGTGTTTTTAATGTTGATTCAAGTGGTTCACCAATAGGTTTGAATTTCCTGCTAAAGTTGGTGAAGGGTAACCCTGTCTTATTATTATCTTGATTTGTCGAGGTATGACTTGATAAGTTGAATATGGGCTGCTTGGGTTTCACGGTGTTGGCATCCACTATCCCATCGTTCACAACGTTTTCATTTCTATTCCAAAATTTGAGTTTATCATCATTATGATGAGTATTGTTGGGAGAATTATTCCCTTCTCTCCGAAGCTTTAATACTCCTATCTTGACTAAGGCTTCTTCAATTTTGATCCCATTCTCAACCATTTTGCTAAAACTTGGAGGACATTTCATTTTAAGTGCATAACTCATCTCTTCATTCAAGTTATCAATAAAAATTTCCATCTTTTCTTTGTCAGCAATTGAACAAGGATATCATGCAAACAAGCTTCTCCACCTTTGTAAGAATGTTATAAAAGGTTCTCCATACTTTTGCTTTGTATTACATAGGTCAAGCATACTAATCTCAAGTTGATGAATATTTGGAAACAAATTTGTCTACCAATTCTAAAAATGTTCTTATTCTAGGTGGTAACTTGGAAAACCACTCCATTGCTTTCCCACTTAAGCTCTTGGGGAATAGTCTCATCAAATAGGTGTCCCTATGTGCGAACTCCATATTCATTGTACAAAATTCCCTAACATGATCTTGAGAATAATTCTTACCATTGTATTTGTCATACTTAGGGATTTCACAATTAGGAGGAAATGGTATCATATTTAGATTTTTGTCCAATGGATAAGGACATATCTCTTGCAGTGAATATCTTCTGGTGGTTCCCCCTTGTAAGTCTTGCACTTGTGTTTGGAGTGCTTGAATCTATTGAGTAAGAGCTAAAAGGGGATTGTCAAAATTATTCCCCCCTTCCCAATCTCATTTATTTTGAATTCTTTCATTACAATTGTTACTCTAAATTCATTCATTATGAGTATCATTCTAAGTTTGTTCATTATGAGTATCATTATGAGTTCGTTCATTGCAAGTATCATTCTGCGTTTGTTCATTGTGAGTATCATTCCAAGTTTGTTCATTACGAGTATTAATAGTGTCATTTTGAGTCTCGTTTATCCCTTCACTTATTTTTATCCTAGTGGTATCAAAATTACTTTGTAGCTTGGCACCTTGACGTACTAACATGAGAAAATATCTTTCCTTATCTGCTTCAAGGATCCTTTCCAAGAATATACTGAATTTTGGATCTTGTTGTGCTCCTTTGATTGTTTCTTCTGTTATTTCTTTGTTGTCATCATTGTTGTGAGTAGTGGATCCAAATTGGTGATAGAAAGGATTCTCTTCATCCATTGTAGATGTTTGCCCTTGTTTTTGTTGTTTCAGCCTCCTCTAATTTCTGGTCAAAACTAGCATACAAATGATCTAATTGTTTCGAAAGGTTTGATTTCTCAAAAACACTTCTCAGTAAATAATAACGCAAATATTTGTTGCATAACACATGTTCTCAAAGGTTCTTCCTCAAATTCTTTTCCTCTACCACACAAATAATTTCGATTGTGATGTAAAAATATGCGATGTTTCAACAAGATTTTTTGATTTATGTAAAAATTTCCTCCTTTTTAAGATTGCCTTGTGACTAAGTTTCTTCTTTTTCAAGGTTGCCTTGTGACTAAGTTTCTCCTTTTTCAAGTGATATAAAATGGTCATCAAGTATTTGAAAATTTACAAGTTTTTTTATCATGGTTTTAAGTGCAAAGTTTGTTATGATATGACCAAGTCTAATAGGAAAGTGTTGGTATTTGATCATTTGAACTAAACTGGTAATGTGTGTTAACTTGATGAAATCAATTTATGTTTGTTGATTATAGAGATTAAATTTATGTATGATGATTATTTTGTATGTTGTCATTGATGGCAACTATTTTTTTTTGTCATCTAAGTCCTATAGTGCAACCAACAAGGCTTAACCGATTAGTAGAGACAATTTTTATCTGAACTAGTAATTAGGACTTCAACCAGTAAAATACTGACAGTGTTACATTCCGACGACCAGTACATGAAAATCATGAAGAATGAGATGATGCGGTTTGCAACAACATTGAAGACTATCAGATGAAGATATGTTTGTGACTGCATTTGTTATTTCAATCAGGTGAACAAGATTTATTTGACTGAACAAATTAATTGATGAAGACTTAACCGGTAGTGATGATAATCACTCATATACGTAAAACGACACAAAATTAGATTTGTTATGTCGATGGCCAACATAACTAAAGCGTACAATGCAAGATTGTCTAGATGCATTGAACCTATGAAATTGTAACAAGGCTCTAGCCGACCTTATGATGATTTTAAATGTGTGATGAGGTATGAAAGGACATATGTGTATGAGCTTGAAAGTGAGAAAGATCATTAGCGAATTTTGTATTTCTGATAGTGCGATGATCAGAGGAGTTGAGAGATGAAGTCTATGTGATGTTGTAATGTTCTGAAGTGGATCTTATCAGACACTGAAGGTGTTATACTAAGATCACTTGTACTTGTTGTCTCTCTAACAGTTGCAGCAAGAAAATCCTCTTACAAGGTCACTCCTAAAAGGGTGCAGTCGGATCCTAACAGGTCCGATCATTAAATCCTCTAACCAGGTGACACATTAACTTGTGTTTACAAATCTCAGTAACTTGGGTAGCTCCTAACAGTTCTGGTCCTCACAGGCCTTTTTGTAAAGCTCTTAACTAGGCTTAGACACTCCTAACAGAGTGTGCCCCTAACTGGGTGTTGTAGACCTTAACCGGTCAGATCTCTATACTACAGATAGTGGATCTAACTCCCACTGTGGTTTTTCCCATTTGGGTTTTCCATGTATAAAATCTTGTGTCAAGTGGTTTATGATTTATGTGGTGATTGCATACTTGGTATTATTTCTTACATGCCTATTGAGTTTTAAGTTGGTGAAATTGATAATCAGATTTGTATTGTTTTTACTTGCACTGATTCACAGCCCCTCTCAGTGCCTTATAAGCTCATCAATTGGTATCATATCCTAACTTCCTTAAGGCTTAACTACTTGGAAGAGATCTCTAATCCTAAGGAAAATATGGGTGAAGGAATGAGTTACAGAGAAATGGCTAAGGAACTTGCTGAAACCGAGGAAGAGCTAGAAACTTTAAGAGGTAAGTACAAGAAATCACTAGCTAAAAGGAAATAATTGACCGAACAATTGTTGGAGATCTCTGACAATAGTTCTTCATATGAGGCAAACATTGATGTAGTGGATGAAGAAGTGGAGAAGCTGAATGGTGAGAAGACTAACCTGAGAAGAGAGTTGGAAGCACTTACTATTTGGATGAGTGAGGAACTTGAAGCTAGAAGAAAGGCTGAAGATCAAATCCAAGATAAAGAGCATGAAATCTTTAAGATCAAGTAGGAGAATGCAACCTTGTATGAACCTTGGCAAGAGGATAAAAAAGAAAAAGAAGCATTACAATCAGATCTTGAAATGGAAATGTCTCTTAGAGAGACCCTCATGAAATTAAATGAAGATCTTACAAAGGAACTTGCTGAGGCCAATGAGAAGCTTGATAAATTCAACAAGAGTTTCTCAATGCTGGATGAACAAATCCAATCTCAGAGGATGAAAGGTGATACATCTGGGTTAGGATACAATACATTTGAGAAGGGTGAACCTTCTGGTACCAAGAGCAACATGCATGATGGTAAAACAATTCCTAAGGCTCAGAAGCCTACCGGTAAGAAAGCTTACAAACCTGTTTGTTTTAACTATGATAAACCAGGACATGCTGCTAATGTTTGTAGAAGCAAATCTGATGATATTACTAGTTATAGACCTAATGCTAGATATGTGCCTACAAAAATTTGAAGGTTATTGTTATACATGCAACATGTATGGGCATAGATCTATTGAATGTAGGTATGGAGATAATTATCCAACACCTCATATGAATCCAAGAACTGATGGTGATTGGAAAAGAAATTTCACTGACTGGAGAAGCACAAATTGGCAAAGATCCTATGTTAACCGATCTAGTCCTTTTGAGATGGAGAAGAGAGTCATTGTGATTTTTTCAATCTGCAACAATTTTGGACATGTAGCAATGAACTACAGAAGAACATGTAGATGTAATGCAGGACTGTAAAGAGCATCTAGAATGGCATGTTATCATTGTAACAAACCGAGACACATTGCCAAGTTTTGTAGAACATAGAAGAACCAATCGGTGAATAATCCTGCAGACCAGAAAGGAAAGCAAATAGTTGATATCGAAGAAATCAGAGCTGAGATGAATAGAACCTGGAAGAAGATGAGTGATGACAAACCATTCGAGGAATCAAATTCTTCACCTAATCTGGAGAATCCATCGCTGATAAACTAAGTTGTTTTTACAACTTGGGGTGAGCTTATTGTCAAATCTTGAGATGAACCCTTGGATGATGTACTGTAAGTTAAATTTGCATATTCTGATGCATTTTGATGTTTTGATGTGTTTTTGGATCATAACCAGTAAATATCATTGAGTTTTTACAACCGGTAATATGCTTAAGAGTATTTTAAGGTGTTTTAGGGTTTTGTCGGTTAAAGCATTTAATGCAGCAATTTGAAAGCAAATAAAAGGAACTTTTTGAATTTCATTTGACACATTGTGATCTTGAGAGAATTTGGCGAGCAAGCATATCAAAGAAAAGGTTGTGCTAGAAGCATTCAAACCATTTACCAGCAATCTGAAGTGATCGGAGTGAAGTTTGAATCGGTGATCGAGTATTGAAAGTTTTTTATGGTTGGAAACCCTAGTACCAAAGCACAAAAGGTATTTATCTGATAAATCCCATTCTGTGCTTGGTGATTTGCATATTTGAAATGGATACACCTCACCTTGTTGATGTGTCTGAGAGGGCAAGACCAGAATTTAAAAGACATCCATATAAGTATGAAGAAACAGACCCTATCGGTGCCCTATCCGGTGTACCAAATGGAGTTTTACATGTAGAAGATGTAAGATCCTTTTATCATTGAAAACTTGAGGACATGGGTGTGATTGCTATTTATAATTAGTACAAATATTTATGTGATGAGAAAGGGATACTAAAAGAATAGTTTAAAAGCATCTTTGACAAAGGGTTTCATCATGCAATCAATTTTATTGATGATTTTACTAATGAGTTAGTAAGATTTGTTTTAAGTTGGATTCATGATCAATTCATGTGGCTGGATAGACCTCATAAGATAACAAAGGAAGCAATCCATGCAGTAACTGGATTCTATTCAACTGGTGAAGTGCCATTACTGAGGTAAGTACCTAAAAATTATGTTGAGAAGATAACAAGATCTAGATGGGATAGAAGAGCCATGACTTTGAATGATATTAATGATCCTACATTTAAATTTGCATCAATGGTAATTGGTTATAGAATATTCTATTAAAGTAAAATGAATAGTATACTGAAAGCAACAATAAACACTGCATACCAAATGGTAAAGGAGAATGTGGACTGTGATCTTGAAGGGGCATTAAGGAGCCAATTAATGGCAAATCTAGAAGCTGTGAAGAAGGACAAGAAGTTGAGATTTAAATTTGGACAACTAATTTTGGGATTGTTTTTCTATTTTCAAAACTTTTTCTCCGGTATTGGAGATGTTCAATGGATAATCCATTCCCTTTCCCTACTATATATGAAGAACAATATTAGGATGTTGAAAGAAAAGTTTGATGATATATCATGGGGTTATTTCAAGAAATTTCATAAAAAATACATGCTAGAGAACGCATACCAACAAAAGTAGTCAAACGATATGAGAATTCCATTTATTTTATGGTAGACATGGATACATGCATGATAGAGGTTGTGATTCCCAGGACCACATGGATACTGCCCATAGGATATGAAGTAGACAAAGATCTACTCATTGCTTATGCTGATCATTTTCTAGATCAATTGGTCGATACCTCCACTGAAAGGTTTGGAAAATTTAAGGAGAAACTACTTCAAGTACACTTTGAATTGCAGCGAATAGTAATAGAAAAGAAAATGAGGAAAGAGGTGGAGGCCTATGCTAAACATGTCGAATTCACTAAGGAACAGATAGCAGCAGCAAGAGCCAAACATGAGGCCGAACAAAGTGGGACTTCTAGTGGACCAATCGGTACCTCCACTGGTAAGACAAGAGCAACCAAAGCAACATAAAAGAAGAAGGTAGAAGATATAAAGGTAAATCCAGTTGAATACCAAAGAGGTAAACCCTCTCAAATACAATTTTAGAGGAAAGGTAAACTTGTTGAACCTCTTGTTGTGCCTGCCCAAACTGATATAAGAAAGAAGGAAAAGGCTCATAAACCGGTGACAGATGTAGAGGAGATAGAATCAAAAGAAGATAAGAGAGCACTAAGGGCAAGTGATAAGAAGCAGAAGACTACTGGTAAAGGTAAAGCATCTAAAAAACTATTTACCTTAGAAGATTATTTTAGTAGAATGCTTCGAATAATTAAGGAATATGGGATATACAAAGGTTTGAATACATTGTTTGTTCATTTATCTGAAAGTCAACAAAGGGAGATTGAAGATGCAGTTGTCTTTAGTATGAATAAATATAGTACATCCCTCATTGAGTTGCAAGGGGAGATTCCAGATTCTTTATATAATTTGATTGATGCAAGGTGGCAAGCGACAATCAGCCTAAATAAGGAATTTATTAATTATACACTTGAACACTTGCAACTGAAAGCAACTGAAGAGGAAATTGAACAGATAAAGGTTAATACAAAAGCATTGTTTAGATCAATGAAAAGATTAACAAGAATTATTATTAGAGAGACCGAATCAGTTCAAAAGGAGACTGATATTTTAATGAAAAATGCTTTAAGTCTCATCCCTGATGAAGAAGAGGACAAAGATGAAGAAATTGAGGATGATACCCCTGTAAAGCCAAAGTATAAAGAACTTCCTGAAGGAGTAATGATCATAGATTTTGAACCAGACAACAAGTATATGCAAGATGATCATATTGATACTGAACAGGTAGATATACCAGATGATGATACTATTGGCATAACTAATGGTGTTGGCACAACTAGTTCATCAGTTAGTATTGTCATTGATGATTAACACATCGGTGAATAAGGCCAAGCTCATAGGCAAAAAGGTGTGGTAAACCCCAATGGTTTACTCATGGATGCAAACAATATGGAGGATTCAGTGCTTCCCAAATATGAATTATTAGCACACTTAAGAAGTGTGTTGGTAGAAGACTAATTGATTGAAGGATAAATAGAGTAGCTGACCAATCAGTCAATCAGTGTAGCTAGGAATTCGGAAATCATCACAAACATTATAAAAATACTAATCATTAGCTCAATCATGAAAGCTCATTGCAATGATCTATCCTAATTACATCCAATAGAGACATAAAGATAAAACATTCAAAAAGATAAATACTATGCAAACCATATGTGGATATGAATGCTTCCTTCATGCGGCTCCATTGTTCTTCTTTCCTCTTCAAATAGTTTGGTTGTGGATCTCACCTACAAGTGCACATACATGATTGAAAGCAAGTAGGTAAGAAAATTGCTCAAAAGTACTCGAAGCGTGATTGATTAGAAATTCGATAATTTGATTAGGGGATTTGATTGAAGAAATTCATCCAATTTATAGAAGAATTGGAGAGATGACAAGATTAGCATGATTCAATTCAAATGGAAATTGCAAATCAATTATGTCAATTATGACAAATTATGACAAATTATGCACTTTCTATGCAAAATTTGTTGATTGATAATTTATGACAAATTATGACAACTTCTATGTCAAAAATTGATTGATTGTCAATTATGACAAAATTATGACAAATTGACATGTCATTTCTATGAATTTAGGAGAGAAATAGGAGGAAATTGAAATTAGGAATTAGAAAATTAGGAAATTAGAGAATTAAGAATTTAGGAATTAAGAAATTGATGGAAATTAGAAATTAGGTAAATTAATTAATAATTTGTCATTTATTAATTAATTCACAAAGAGGAATAATTAGCCAATTAAATGAACATTTAATTGTGACAAGAAAACTTAGGATAAATAAATGATTTATTAATCCTAAAGGAGGAAATGACACACAAGGTTAAATGATTAAATCATGAAACCCTAGAAGATGAATTAGCAATGCGAGAATGACAATTAGGTCTTGATTGAAGATAATTGATATCGATCATGATTTTGAATTGATAAATGACCAATGTGATAAATGATTTAATTGAGAAAAAGTGCCAATTGACGAGGAACAATGACAAATTGATCCAAATTGACATAATTGAGACAAACAACGATCAATGACAAATCGACTGCAAAATGACAAAATTGACAAGAGGACAAGGATCGATGACAAAATAGATTGCAAAATGACAAGGTTGAAAATGACCACGAACGATGACAAATCGATCACAAAATGATAAGAATTGATGACAAAATAGATTGCAAGATGACAAGATTGAAAAGAGGACAACGATTGATGACAAATTGATCACAAGATTGACAGGAGGACAAAACCCTAATTAGGATTGACGATGTCCAAAATGATGACAAATAAGCACGCACATTGATGCAATAGGATAAGATCGATCAAAATCATGACTGGATAGTGTTGTCGACAAGACCAAATTTGAGAGTGAGATAAATGAAGAATGTAGAAGAATGACTCGATGCTCAAAAATGATAAAGACCAAGTGTGAAACATAGGAGAAATGTTAATGCGACGCAAAAACCTAAAATGAGGCAATGCGCAAATGTTAAAGTATGATTTCGCAAGCGTTGACCATTTTTAGGTTTCTACAATTAGCACACTTAAGAAGTGTGTTGGTAGAAGACTAATTGATTGAAGGATAAATAGAGTAGCTGACCAATCAGTCAAGCACCCAATAGGTGTTGAGATCAATTTCTTAAAATTGGCAGTTGAAATCGTGATGCGGTCACAAGAGGTGACTCAAATTGTAGTTTAGTAGTCTCATGCACGACCGAAACACTCGGGACAGACAGGTGATCAATCTGATTGATGATCAATGACCAGTGGCAAAAGATGAAGAGTTACACCGATGAACTGGTGATACAGGTTGAAGGATGATATCCACTAAGAATCTTGGAGCAGTGACCGGTAAGTTGGATGCGATGACCAAATTTGAGTCAGTCAGGATGAGATATCATCAGACAAACTGCTAGTGAAGTCTACAATAGTTAACAACTAGTTATGGTGAGATTTGCATGGATTTTCCAGTTCACATTAAAAGGGCAGAACACGACCCAGAGGTTGGTGAAATTATGAGTTGCGGTGGCAGATAAGGATGAGTTGCTGGTGAGAATGATGGAGAGCATGCAAAGAAAGTGCGAGAAGATTTAGGAAGAATTAAATTTCAAATCTACCAAGTGTTAGGTGTTAACTCATTTAGAAATCAACAGGTATGTGTTGGCAAAATAGGGTATAAAGGTTTCTGGCAAAAACCAAAATGTTTGATCATAAAAATTACAAAGTGCAATTTTGAAGAGAGGTGATCCAGCAAGGTGAGAAGAGGGCAGAATTTCTAAGTGAATAGCAGAGTGGTGAAGAGAGTGTGCAGATATTGGATAGTGTGAAGAGTAGAGAAAGAATGTAGAGCACCAGTAGAGTGCAGAGTAGGTGTAAAGAAGAGCACCAGTAGAGTGTAGAGCAAGTGTAATTGATGGTTAAACCAAAGAGCTTCAATTGGATCTGATTAAGCTAAGAGTAGCTATTATATCAGATCATTTTCTCTGCTATTTTCTAGTAACTACAACATCAAAATCTCTTAATCGGGTGGACTTTAACATGTCCCTTTGTAAAATCCCTTAATTGGGTGACATCTTATTTGATGATCCTAAGTGTTACTACTTATCAAGTTGCCAATAGTTTTATGTTCAAAGTTATTCTATATACTCTAGTCGGTTATCTCTACCGAAATATTCAGTCGGTATGCACAGTCCAGTCGGTTATAGAAGAAAGTAGTCATAGAGCCTAGTATGCACCGAGTTGTCTACCGAGTATCATTCCATGTCTACCGAGCAACAATAATGATATACCAAGTTGATATACACCGAGTGAAATGTGTTACCAGATTCATTGAACTTGGACATACATATGGAAATGTGTTACAAGATCAAGGAGCATAGAACCATTATCACATTGGAAATTGCACTTAAAGATTGTGTATGATTTTGAGGTCATCTAACCAATGAAATATTTTGCATGGTTATTCATTCAATAAAACATTTTTGTAAGATCAAAGCAATGAATGGATCACCGTCATAAGAGATCTATTTATACAACATGGATTAAGATCACACATATACATGTAGCATGACAAAAAGGAAGATATAGAAATATATGAAGCAAGACATGTGAAAGCACTAAGTGTTATGACCGTTACAGAGACACAAAGGTCACCGAGAAGGATTTCAGAGAACAGTCACAGAACAAAGTAAACAGAAGGGTTTACTGAGTTACTATATGGGTTACCGAGGTATGCTATAAGCAAGGTAATCTTATTCTGAGCACATAGAATCTGCTATAACATTCTAGATGTAAAGTTGCAGATATTTGTAATGATTTTATTGTAATATTTTGAAGTTGTAAGAGAAACATTTAACAGGGTAAAAGACTCTAATCAAGTCTATAAATTGTAAAGCCTCTAACCAGGTGCAACATTTAGATTAAGTGTTATAAGATCCTTTAGCAAGGTATATCTAACAGATCTTGATACTCCTAACAAGGTAAGCTATCAGAAATAGCTAAACATGTATCTCTAACCGAGCAACCTTTATTATTGCAATAGTGAAGTTGTGGGTGCCATCCCCACCATAGTTTTTCTCTCTAAGCAAGAGTTTCCGCATAACCAAAATATATGTGTTATGGAGTGAATCATGTATGATTGTTATTTATTTGTTTTAGAATTATATTATGTTACTGCACTATTCAGTTTATGTATAACAGTAAATATAGTGTTAAGAAAAAGATTTGAAGTACTGATTCACCCCTTCCCTCTCAGTACATTAGCTTTCCATATTGGGCCTAACAATTGGTATCAGAGCCTCAATCTTGGAAAAGGGTTTAACTGCCTAAAGAGAAATATCTTATCAATGGAAGGCTATAAACAATCTCGGAGGATTGTGTATCTACAAGAAGAGCTAGATCATGCTAATCAAGTGATTGTAGACATGCAAAGGCAAATGCAAAAATCTCTGAAAGTGAGGAGAAGATTATCTGATGATTTGTGGGACTCTCAAGAGTTAGTGGAACAAATTGAGACATCATCTAAGAAGAGTATATCTGAAGAGACTGAAGAAATGGTTGGAGTATTGAAAGAAAAGAACAAAGCACTGGCTGATCAAGTAAAAGCAATGAAAAGAGAACATGAACATTTCAGCATACAGATGACTAAAAATCTTGATGCATTGAGGACAGCCGAGGATAAAGTAAGAGATCTAGAAAGAGAGAAACAACAACTTGAAGTCTTAGTATTTGATAAGAATGACAAAATCACAAGGTTGACTAGAATTCAACAAAACTTGTCAGATCAACTAGGTTATGCACATCATGAAGCAAATCTGAAAGATGGTGAGAATCAAGCATTGAAACTTGAAGTATCAAGGTTGACCAATGAACTTGAAACAAAGAAGAAATCCAAAGAAACACTGAAGAAGAGTTATGAAGCATCAAAGATGTTGGATGAGCAACTGAATACAAGAAGACCCAACAAAGATGCAGGACTCGGTTATAAAGGAAAAGACTCTACCGAGAAGGGAATCCATACTACCGAGAGAGGAGAATCATCAAAGCAAGGTGGAATCAAGAAGAACATCAAAAGAAAGAAGCCTATTTGCAACTACTATGGAAATCAAGGTCACACTACCAACATGTGCCAAATCAGAAAAGGTAAGCAACCGAATGTCACTAAGTCCAATGGTTATTGTTACATTTGCAATAAATATGGTCACACATCTAATCAATGTAGGACAAAGTCTGTTAACAATTATCAGAAGGCAAAATTCAAAGGGTTTTGTAAAAACTGCAATAGATATGGACATAGTACCAAGAAGTGTTGGTATAAGCAAAAGAACGATATGTGGTATGCACACCGATCAAATACTAGAAGCTACCGAACCCACAGAGGTCTTAACCGACAATATGCTACAGTACCATGGGATTACAATACAAGGATATGGTGTGAATGTTGTGGAAGATATGGACATATAAGTGCCAACTGCTTTATAAGGTTTGGAATGAACAACCGAAGATCATGGAGAAATCCTGGTATGGCATGTTTTCATTGTCACAAAGTTGGACACTTAGTTGGAGATTGCACAGATCAACCTAGAAAAGACACTGAGGAAATAAAAGAAAAATTACAGATGATTTGGAAAAAGAAGGAAATTGTGTCAAATGAAGAAAGCACCTTACCTACCGAGTTAGGTGCACCTATTCCAAATTAATCGGTAAAGGTATGAAGGGACTGCATTCTCTCAAGGATAAATCTTAACAGTTCCTATTTTATTATGTACTTAATTCAAAATCTGCATAGTTAAGATGTAGTAGTAAGTTTGAAATTCTATCAAGTCTTTTAAAGCACTATATAGGAAACCTGTCAAGTCGGTGAATACAGGAAACCTGTCAAGTTGGTAAATGAAGGAAGTTTGGTTACTCGGTTAAAGCGCAAAAAAAAGGGAAGAAAGTTTAGTGGAACCGAGTGCATTTAATGTTTTTGACCTAACCTGCATGGAGCCTGATAAGGTATATTGTGTACTTAAAGCATTTACGCGGTCATTTTCACTTACCAAGTTTTTGAGAGAGTAGAGAAAAGCAAATTAAAGGCAATCAAACCTTCTACAAAGCAAAATTCTGTTGGCAATATAACAAGGATATTGAGAAGGTTGTTGATGATTATGAACATAACTGATTAAAGATGTTTTACTCTTTTGATATTATTATTTTGTCATTGATGTCAAGAAATTGATTTTCTAATTTAGTATGATGTTGCCATATCTTAAGAAATATGATATGAAGATTATAAAGAAGTTGGTAAAGACACAGGAAATAATATGATGAATAAAGGGATAAGTTATTCAATGGGCAACTCTAGCGAGTCAGACAATGATGAGATCTTGATGTTTTAGATTGTTTTAACATCATACATATGTTGTAAAATGTAAAGGTTAATACTACACTATGTTATCAGCCAAAGAACCTAGTCGTTAAACCCTAACGAACCTAGTCGGTAAACCCTAAGGTTATCGCGATCAGTTAATGAAGACAAAATGTCTACCGAGTAAAGTTTAGTATTCACCGAGTTGTAACCGAGCTATAACATAATGCATTAAATGGTTACATGTGATATTTAATGAAAGAAGTTGATGAGCTAGAGCGGATCAATGATTGGAAAGTCGTGGAAGAAGTTTGTTAACAAATCTAAGGCAATGGAAAGTCGGCAAGAAGATCTATAGCTCAGATTGAACCGCATTACCCTAACACAAGTTCCAAGATGAATGTGCAAGTTCCAAGGCAGGGTAAAACATTTTTTAGATCGTAAGTTACAATGAACCTGGATAAGATTGAAGATCTGATGGCTATGATTGATCATGGGAAATGTGATCAAGGAGATTAAGCAGTTAGATGATTGTTTATAAATAGGAATCTGTTGATAAACAATGTATGCGGGCAAGTGTATGCATAGGGATGCTACATAGTGATCACCGAGCACAAAAGCTTGAAGACCTGTTGGAATAACAGAGTATTGATGCCCAACAAATAGACAAGAATAGTTCTATGTCTAGATTGTGTTGAACAAATAAGAATCTGCTTTAGCATTTTAGATGTAAAGTTGCAGATAGATTGTATTACTGTTAGCTTGTGAAAGTAACAGGAAATCTCTTAACCGAGTGGACTTAACAGTCTTATAAGTAAATCCTCTAACAAGGTGACATTCTAAATGAGTGTTTGAGATCCTGACAAGGCCACTTCTAACAAAGTGAATATCCTAACAGATTTGAGGGAAATCCCTTAACCGGGTCACATCTACTAATGTGTTGTGTAATCTTTAACAGGATTGGCTTTTAACCGAGCATACTCTAGAAGAGTATATTTCTTAGTGGGTCCAGAATCCCACAGTGGTTTTTCCCTATTTGGGTTTCCATGTTAAATCTGGTGTTATGAGGTTTATATTGTTCATATGCTTTTGAGTTTGCATGTTTGATAGTTTTTATTCTATGACTGATATATGTTACCAAGGTTGAATTTGATGTTTTCATTGATGATTAAGTTTGTATGATTCACCCCCCCCCTCTCATCTTGTTGGCTATTGGATCTGTACTTATATTAAGTATTATAACTATCAATTGGTATCAGAGCTTTGGACTTCGAAAGGGAAGTTTAAAGGCACTTGAGTTAAAGATCCAAAGATGTATAAGAGGGATGCACCTAAGCTGAATAAGTCAAGTTTCTCTACATGGCAGAAAAGGATGAAGCTACATCTATTAGGAGTTGGATAATATACTATATACTATTTGGAGAATGATTTTGTTGCACCGAGCACCTATCCATTGACTATGGAAGAGATAAAGGCAAAGCAAGAACACATTCAAGCAATGATTGAAATAACATCTGCATTGATCGATTCTAAGTTTAATGATCTAGAAGGCTGCAATGATGCTAAGGTTATGTGGACTAAGCTCATATCTGTATATGGAGGAGATGAACATGTTCAAAGAGCAAAAGTTGATAGTTTAAGAGGACAACTTGAATCTATGAGGATGAATGAAGGTGAGAACATAACCCAGTACAGTATAAGTACTCTGAAGGAGATCATAGTGGAGCAAGTGAAGGATTTCAGAAGAACATGGAGGAGGCACACAAACTGTATGAAGAAATCAGAAAGCAAGAAGAGTTTGAAGCACTATTGGCCAAAAGGTTACCAAGAGGCAAAGGTAAGTATAAGGGAAAACTACCCTTGAAATGTTTCAATTGTGATAAGATTGGACATATGGCTTCTAACTGTCCTGACAAAGATTTCATTGAAAAGAGAGATTACCGAGATGATAGACAGAAAGATAATCATTACAGAGGTCACCGAGACTTCAGAAGAAGAGATAGAAAGACCTGCTTAATTGCTGATGAGGAATCTGAAGATGATAAATCATATGAGACTGATACAGAGGAAGTTGTTTATGTGGCTATCAAGGATGGATCAGATGAAGAAAGGTATGAAGAAAAAGCCCTAATATCTCACATAAACACTAATGATTCTTGGATTATAGATAGTGGATGCTCACATCATATGACAGGAGATAAACACAAGTTTGTTATGTTAGAAGATTATGATGGAGGCTATGTTAGATTTGGTAATGATGCACCATGTCCGGTAAGAGGTAAAGGATCCATAACACTTCTTGATAAAGCAAGATGAAATGATGTTTATTGGGTTGAAGGTTTGAAATATAATTTGTTGAGTGTAGCACAACTAAACAACACAGGTTACCAAATAGAATTTTAGAAAGGAATTGTCAAAGTTCATGACAAGAATGGAAAATTAGTTGCTACTAGGACACAAACAAAAGGTAATACATTTCACCTTGACTCAACTCACAATAAGTGTTTGCATGCAAAGATTGATAACACCTGGTTATGGCATAAAAGGTTTTGTCATGTTAATTTTGATAATCTGATCAAGATAAGTAAGAAGCACAGAGTAAGAGGTCTACCGAGTCTTGAAAAACCTGAGAATGCTATGTGCCGAGGATGCCAAATGGGCAAGATGACAAGATACAACTTTACAAGTCAGTCCTACACTTCTAAGGGAATTTTAGATCTTGTACACACTGATCTTTGTGGTCCTATGAAAGTTCAAAGTTATTATAGTGAAAAGTATTTCATATTATTTGTGGATGATTATTCAAGGATGATGTCAGTAATGTTTTTAAAAGAAAAATCAGAAGCTTTTCAAATGTTTAAGTGGTATAAGGCTAGAGTTGAAAATGAAATAGGAAGACAACTGAAATGTCTTAGATTAGATAGAGGAGGAGAGTTTACATCTGATGAGTTCAACCTATTTTGCAATGATCATGGTATTAAAAGACAAGTCTCTGCACCGAGGACTCCACAGCAGAATGGAATAGCTAAAAGAAGAAACAAATCTATTGTGGATTGTGCTAGAACACTGATGATTGAGAAAAAGGTTCCACAAACATTTTGGAGAGAAGCAATAAGCACAGCTATTTACACCTTGAACCGAGTTCAATTGAAGAAAGGTACTTTGAAGACACCTTATGAAATCTGGTATGGCAAGAAACCTAACGTAAGTTATTTTAAGATCTTTGGAAGCAAATGCTATGTTCATAAAGATGATAGAAATGACAAGTTTGATCAGAAAAGTGAAGAAGGAACATTTCTAGGATATTCTTCTAGAAGAAAAGCATTTAAATGCCTAATCAAATCATCTAACAAAATAGTAGAAAGTGCAAATGTAAAAATTGATGAATTTGCAGAAAGAACTGATGACAAGAATTCCAAAGAACCAGAAGACTATGATGAATTTGTCTATGTGCAACCAAAAAGTCCTACTGAGATAACTATTGAAGGGAATGAGGAAGATATCCAGTTACCGAGTGATGAAGAGGATCATACAGAGCCTACCGAGCCTGTATTAGCCAAATATGTTAGAAGACATTATGCACCAAGTCAGATTATAGGAGATAAGGATGATCCAGTGATGACAAGGAACAAACTGAGATAGAACACAAGTTTGATATCTGAATTTGAACCAAGAATAGTAAAAGAGGCATTCAACATTGAAGATTGGATAAATGCTATGACTGAAGAGATTGATCAAATCAAGAAGAATGACACATGGACACTAGTCCCAAGACCTAAGGACAAAAATGTAATCGGTATAAAGTGGATCTTTAGAAACAAGCTAAATGAGAAAGGAGAGGTCCTTCGAAACAAAGCAAGAATGGTTTGCAAAGGTTATGCCCAAGAAGAAGGAATTGATTATGGTGAAACTTTTGCACCTGTTGCTAGACTTGAAGGAGTTAGAACATTGTTGGCATATGCTGCTTTCAAAAACTTCAAGGTATATCAAATGGATGTCAAATCTGCATTTCTGAATGGAATATTAGAAGAAGAAGTTTTCATTGAACAACCTGAAGGATTTGTTGAAGACAATAATAAAGATCAGGTATGTAAATTGAACAAAGCTTTATATGGTCTGAAACAAGCACCTAGAGCATGGTATGAAAGACTGCACTCTTATTTGATTAAGATTTGTTTTATAAGGACAAGTGAGAACAACAACATGTACATGAAGAATGATGAAAATGGAATACTAATCTCAGCCATATTTGTTGATGATATTATATTTTGTGGAAATGACTCTTTATGCAAGAACTTTGGTAATGAAATGAGCAAAGAATTTGAGATGTCATTAATCGGTGAGATAAAGTATTTTATAGGCTTACAGATACTGCAAATGAAAAATGAAATTTTCATTACTCAATCCAAATACATAAAGGAAATCTTGAAGAAATTTGGAATGGAGGATTCAAAGCCAGTAAGTACTCCTATGACTACAAACTGCAAACTATCAAAGAATGATGAATCTGCATCTGTTGATGAGACACTCTATCGATCCATGATTGGAAAACTACAATATGTTGTTCACAACAGGCTTGATATAACACATGTAGTAGGTATTGTTGCAAGATTCTCTGCAGATCCTAAGGAAATACACATGACAACAATCAAAAGAATTTTCAAATACTTGAAAGGCACTGAAGATTATGGCTTAGCATATCAGAAAGGAAATGATTTTGATTTGAAAGTCTATACTGATGCTGATTGGGCAGGCAACATTGATGATAGGAAAAGTACAAGTGGAGGTGCTTTCTTCTTAGGAGAAATACTAGTGAGTTGGCTTAGCAAGAAACAAGGATGTGTTTCTCAATCAATAGCCGAAGCTAAATATGTTGCTGCAGCACTAAATTGTACCAACATTGCATGGATTAAATAATTATTGGAAGGTATAAATGAGAAAGTTACCGAGCCAGTAACTATATTCTGTGACAATACCAGTGCCATTAATATTTCAAAGAACTCTGTTATGCACTCTAAGACAAAGCACATATCTATCAAATATCATTATCTTAGAGAAGACTCTCATGAAAAGAAAGTGGTGTTGGAATATGTTAACACAAAGGAACAAATAGCTGATATCTTCACCAAGCCACTACCAAATGACACTTTTGAATATCTCAGAAGTAAGTTAGGGGTCCTACCCCTATCTCTTACTCACTGACCAAGTTTGGTGAAAGCATCACTTTGATGAATCTATTGAATATCTTTTAGGGAGCTGATGCTGGAGTGATACACTTTAAGAATGCTTTTCTGAAAGTGTATTGGAACAATATTGGGATAATACAGAAAATGATATAGGGAACAGGAATTGTAAACAAATGCTCTGACCGAGACTCAGTTGATACACATCAACAGAAAATCACTTCTTACAGAAACAACTTATGTTTTAGTTCTTTTCTTTTTGGCATTGTTGTCAAAGGGGGAGAAGACTACCAAGAGGAGAAGATCTACCCAAGGAGGAGAAGACTACTAGGAGGAGAAGACCTGAGAAGATTGAAAGAAAACCAGAAGAGAAGTCTGATGTATGGGGGAGAGAATTTTAGCATTTCAGAATCACAGCAATCCGAATTCTTAACGGTCAAATCAACTGGTTTTGCCATCAATGCCAAAGGGGGAGATTGTTGGCAATATAACAAGGATATTGAGAAGGTTGTTGATGATTATGGACATAATTGATTAAAGATGTTTTACTCTCTTGATATTATTATTTTGTCATTGATGTCAAGAAATTGATTTTCTAATTCAGTATGATGTTGCCGTATCTTAAGAAATATGATATGAAGATTATAAAGAAGTCGGTAAAGACACAGAAAAGAATATGATGAATAAAGGGATAAGTTATTCAATGGGCAACTCTACCAAGTCAGACAATGATGAGATCTTGATGTTTTAGATTGTTTTAACATCATACATATGTTGTAAAATGTAAAGGTTAATACTACACTATGTTATCAGCCAAAGAACCTAGTCGATAAACCCTAAGGTTATCGCGGTCAGTTAATGAAGACAGAATGTCTACCGAGTAAAGTTTAGTATTCACCAAGTTGTAACCGAGCTATAACAAAATGCATTAAATGGTTACATGTGATATTTAATGAAAGAAGCTGATGAGTTGGAGTGGATCAATGATTGGTAAGCCGTGGAAGAAGTTTGTTAACAAATCTAAGGCAATGGAAAGTCGGCAAGAAGATCTACAGCTCAGATTGAACCACATTACCCTAACACAAGTTCCAAGATGAATGTGCAAGTTCTGAGGCAGGGTAAAACATTTTTTAGATCGTAAGATACAATGAACCTGGACAAGATTGAAGATCTGATGGCTATGATTGATCATGGGAAATGTGATCAAGGAGATTAAGTAGTTAGATGATTGTTTATAAATAGGAAACTGTTGATAAACAATGTATGCGGGCAAGTGTATGCACAGGGATGCTACATAGTGATCACCGAGCACAGAAGCTTGAAGACCTGTTGGAATAACAGAGTATTGATGCCCAGTAGATAGACAAGAATAGTTCTATGTCTAGATTGTGTTGAACAAATAAGAATCTGCTTTAGCATTTTAGATGTAAAGTTGCAGATAGATTGTATTACTGTTAGCTTGTGAAAGTAACAGGAAACCTCTTAACTGAGTGGACTTAACAGTCTTATAAGTAAATCCTCTAACAAGGTGACATCTTAAATGAGTGTTTGAAATCCTTTGACAAGGTCACTTCTAACAAAGTGAAGATCCTAACAGATCTAAGGGAAATCCCTTAACTGGGTCACATCTAGCAATGTGTTGTGTAATCTTTAATAGGATTTGCTTTTAACCGAGCATACTCTAGAAGAGTATATTTCTTAGTGGGTCCGAAATCCCATAGTGGTTTTTCCCTATTTGGGTTTCCACGTTAAATCTGGTGTTATGAGGTTTATATTGTTCATATGCTTTTGAGTTTGCATGTTTGACAGTTTTTATTCTATGATTGATATATGTTACCGAGGTTGAATTTGATGTTTTCATTGATGATTAAGTTTGTATGATTCACCCCCCCCCTCTCATCTTGTTTGCTATTGGATCTGTACTTATATTAAGTATCAGATCTATCAAATTCAAGGTATTTACATGAATCTCAACACATTGTTAAGCTAGTTTACCGATCTTATCAAGTTGTTATTATCTGCTAGGTGTGAAGCGTCTGTTGTTTGAAAATCCTCAAACCCTAAGGATCTTTTGTTAGTTTTTATCTGAAATCTACAAATGGCACCTAAGATCCAAGATCCCATCATTGTTAAGAATTTTGAAAATCCCTCACTAAAATACTCTTTAACTCCCAAAGTTGCATCTGAACCGGATGACAAAACCATATTTTCACTCATCCTAGATAGAGTGTTATTAGTCGAGGATGTGAGATTCTTCACCAAATGTTGTGTTGAAGAACTCGGTCGTGTTCAAATCAAAGACACATATGATAAATTGTGTACCGATGGTAAATTGGATAGCAAGTATGAGCACATTAAGATCAAGGGATTAACTGAAGCCCTAACCTATCCCCGTGTGTTCAAACCCCAGTGGGTCAAGTTTGTTCTGAGCAGAGTTCATGATGACTTCATGTGGCCAGAAGAGCAACTGTTTAAGATTACCAAGGAAATCATTCATCTGATTACCGGTTACCCTATTTATGATCATGCCCGAGCTCAAAAGATGATATCATAGAAGGAATTGATCAGTTTAATTGGAGTGGACTCAGATTGCAGAGGACTAGAATTGAACAATGTCATTGATGTAGAACTAAAATTTTCCATTAGAGTAATAGGTTACTGTTTCTTCCAATCGGCAAGGGAAAACAGTGTACCCTGTGTAGCAGTAGACCTAGCATACAAAATTGTGAAAAAGGGAATGAAAATTGATCTATGTGAGGTGTTGCTGAAAAACCTATTTGAGAATCTGAACACCATCAGGAAGCCGAAGAAGAACAACTTGGCTAATACACTAAAGTTTGGATCACTACTTGTATGCATGTTTTTCTATTTTGAAAAATTCTTTCCATCAGTAGGTAAAGTTGTTTGGGAACTACACCGACCAATCACCCATCAGATCAATGACTTCATCAAGAAGCTAGGTGATAATTTTAATGATATTATGGATGATTACTTCAGTAAGTTTCAAGAGAAAATGCATAATAGGTACCGGATTCCACCCAAGCTAGTGGAGAAATACAAAGATGACATATGTTTTGAAGTAGACACTGATTACTGTTATGTGAATGTTGTGGAACCAAGAACTCAATCTTTGTCACCTATGGGTTAAGAGATTGATTTTGACATCACACAACAACAAATTGATGCATTTCTTACATTGCCAAGGCATGCTACCGAGCTGAGGTATGGAACCTATGAAGAAGTGAAGGAAAAAGTAAAAATGAGCATTGTAGTACCCAAAGCTACAACAAAGGCAACAAAGATGATAAAGGCATTATCAGAGAAATTTGGAGAAGACTCTTCCTCCACACCTATCAAAGGCACTATAGCCATTACCAAAGTGGAATCTGAAGCCCAAGAGGTAGCTATAACACTGAGCACCGAATTGCCTAAGGGAAAAGTGTTGAAAAGATAGAAACAAGATACATCAAAGGCCTCACTGACTCCTCCAGCAAAGCGACCTAACACAAGAGCATCTGCAGCTTCACCGAGTAAGAAAACAAAGAGTGTTACTATTCCCAAGGTAACAAAAACATACAAGAAATCTACTCGGAGACTCATTTTGGCCAAAGAGTCTAGTGACACTGAATCTGAGGATGCAAGCAGATTTCAGATTGTCAAGAGCAAGAAGGTAAATGTACATAGTGTTGAAATTTTTTGTACTAATCTGAAGGAATATGGTGGATTTGGAGGATTCAGATATGTTAAGTATGAATCCAAAAATAATGATGAAAAGAGACAAATAGAAGAAGCTATCATTTGCACACTTTTAAAATTCCGATTGGTCCCATTAGAAGTCTCTAATTCTCTTCCAAAAGAATTATATGCACATATTGATAACAAGTGGCAATATGCCCTGGACTCGAAGAAACAAATTAGAGAAAGAAGTTTGGTACATCTCTTTCCAGACATGTTGGTAGTTGAAATAAAAGAACATCTGACAACCTACCACACAAAGTTCCTCGTCAAACAAAAAGCCTTAAAACTGATGAATGGTCTGTATATTGAAGTGGAAAATGAGACAAAAGAAAAGTGGCAGGAAATCTTTAAAATCAAGGATGCTGGTGAGCAAGCTATAGTTGAAATAGTTGATGTCACTGAGCAAGATCCTGAAGTTACCAAGCAAGACCTTACTGACACCATTCAAATAGATGAAGATATCATGGATACAGAGGCACTGGAATAGGAAATGATAGAAGGCAATGCATATGCAAAACTTGTATCCAATAAATAAGTCTTGGAAAAAGTTTAGCCTTATCCACGGGTCAATCAACCTGTCTCAACCGAAACCCCTCAGGATACGGATAAAGGCACCGAAGGTCACAAGTCTACAATAGGAGAAGGTACTACTCAAGAACAGACGTCTCAAGATCCTTCTAGCATTGAAAATGTTGCAACTGAGACACTGAGTACCAAGACACCAAAGGACACTATAGAGGCTAAAGAAATTGACCAAAGTGTTGCCTCTACCGAGCAACTTACCGAGGGTCATTAAGCCTCACAAGCCATTGTCTTAGTTCAATCGGTGAAAGGTAAAGAAAAGAAGATGAAAAAGCATAGTTTCAAAGTAGATTTGTCAAAACCAATAGTGTCGCCCAATGTTGATATATCCAAATTAAAGGGGCAAGCACTCATTGATTTCGGTGAACTATGCAAAGAAAAGGCCAAACAAGAGAAGGAAATGGCTATTCAAAAGAAAAATAAAGTACTTTAGAAGGTGAAAGCACTCTTAACAGATATGCTACCTGAAGGTACAATAACCAAAGATGCAGCCATCCACATTCAACTGGATGAACTCCTAACCAAGATAGAGACATCTGGAGTAGATGCATCCGAATATTTGAGCAAGCTAAAAGACAAACAGCTCACTGCAAAAATGATAGAAGAGGTATAGAAAGCTATAGCTATTGGCAAAGTTAAACTTGTCAAATTTATTGTTGAGTTGACCCCTCAACTCAAGCACATTCTTTATTTATTTCAGAAACTCTCTACCTTTTCTTTATTCATTAAATACATCAAAAATAAAATAGAAGCAATTGAGAAAGAGATCACCGATCTCTCAAATAAGTTGACCATGGAGCCCAATTCAGTTTAGAATTTCTATACAAAGTTACAACAGCTCATGGTTCAACAATTGGACCTAAGAAATGAAGAACACAAGATCAGAATGGACATAATGACACTTCAGACATTATTCCTTCCTCATCTTTCATCCATCCAAGAACAGATCAACCGAGCCACATACTTATCTACTACACAAGAGGGAAGCACTCTAGATGGCTTAATATCATTATTGGTTGATATTCAAGCACAAAATTCTTTAATGGACAGTGTAAAGGATGCCCTCTTTATCGCTCTCATGGAAGCACGGACAAAGTACAAATCCATTTTTGACCAGTTGCCACTATCAAATGGTAACTAAATTTTGATGTTTGTCAAAAAGGGGGAGTGATATAGTATTCAAAGCATCAAAGTATAGTATCAAACAAAAGGAGTGTAGTATATAGGGGGAGTATACTGAGCAGAGTAAGCAGAGTACCCAAGAGCAGTGAACCAAGCAGTGAACAGAATAGTAAGCAAAGAACAAGTGCAACACATAGAACATTGATCACTGAGCATGCAAAATCAGAGTTTTGTATAGTATATTGATAAGGGGAGTATATCTGAATATATTATTTCATTGACTATTGTATATACTGTCAGTATAGTCAAATTTTGCAAGTATATAGATTATTGAGTTATAACTTTGAAAGTAGTTTTTGTCAAACATCTCAACTAATGTCAAAAGGGGAGATTGTTACTACTTATCAAGTTGCCATTAGTTTTATGTTCAAAGTTATTCTATATACTCTAGTCAGTTATCTCTACCGAAATATTCAATCGGTATGCATAGTCCAGTCGGTTATAGAAGAAAGTAGTCATAGAGCCCAGTATGCACCGAGCTGTCTACCGAGTAGCAATAATGATATACCGAGTTGATATACACTGAGTGAAACCTGTTACCAGATTGATTGAACCTGGACATACATATGGAAATGTGTTACAAGATCAAGGAACATAGAACCATTATCACATTGGAAATTGCACTTAAAGAATGTGTATGATTTTGAGGTCATCTAACCAATGAAATATTTTGCATGGTTATTCATTCGATAAAACATGTTTGTAAGATCAAAGAAATGAATGGATCACCGTTATAAGAGATCTATTTATACAACATGGATTAAGATCACACATATACATGTAGCATGATAGAAAGGAAGATATAGAAATATATGAAGCAAGACATGTGAAAGCACTAAGTGTTATGACTGTTACAAAGACACAAAGGTCACCGAGAAGGATTTCAGAGAACAGTCAAAGAACAAAGTAAACAGAAGGGTTTACCGAGTTACTATATGGGTTACCAAGGTATGCTATAAGAAAGGTAATCTTATTCTGAGCACATAGAATATGCTATAACATTCCAGATGTAAAGTTGCAGATATTTGTAATGATTTTATTGTAATATTTTGAAGTTGTAAGAGAAACCTTTAATAGGGTAAAAGACTCTAATCAAGTCTATAAATTGTAAAGCCTCTAACTAGGTGCAACATTTAGATTAAGTGTTGTAAAATCCTTTAGCAAGGTAGATCTAACAGATCTTGATACTCCTAATAGGGTAAGCTATTAGAAATAGCTAAACATGTAGCTCTAACTGAGCAACCTTTATTATTGCAGTAGTGAAGTTGTGGGTGCTATCCCCACCGCAATTTTTCTCTCTAACCAAGAGTTTCTGCATAACCAAAATATATGTGTTATGGAGTGAATCATGTATGATTGTTATTTATTTGTTTTAGCATTATATTATGTTACTGCACTATTCAGTTTATGCATAACAGTAAAGATAGTGTTAAGAAAAGGATTTGAAGTACTGATTCACCCCTCCCCTCTCAGTACATTAGCTTTCCATATTGGGCCTAACACTAAGTCCTTTAATAAGGCTACCTCTAATAGGGTAAAGGTTCTAATAGGCCTTAAAGAAAATCTCTTAACCGGGTGGCACATAATAGTGTCTTTGTAATCTCCTAACACAGATGGTTCCTCATCGGGCGTACTAAAGAAGAGTGCATATTTTGTGAGTTTCTACTCATACTATGGTTTTCTCCCATTTGGGTTTCCACATGATAAATATTGGTAGTCATGTGTGAGTGATTTTATGTGGGCATGTTTCTTATTAATGCTTCTTATACTGATAAGTGTTAAGTTTTAATAGAAACTTTGATTAAGGTTAAATCTGGTAAAACTGGTATAGTGTTGATTCACCCCTCCCCTCTCAGCACCAGTTCGGACTAACAATTGGTATCAGAGCCCAGGTCCTTAGATTCGGAAGAGCTTAACAACTTAAAGAAAGATCTAAGATGATACTAAAGGAAGGCTCCAAGTTCTCTAAGGAGAATTACTCATTATGGTGTGGTAGAATGAAGCTCTACCTAAGAACTTTAGGAGATCAATATTGGAATCATGTAAGCATAGAGTACAATGAACCTATAGGGGTTCTTACTGTAGATCAGATCAAGGAGAAGCGGGATAACATAACAACTATGGAGGTGATTGCTAGTACTCTATTTGATAACGAGTATGCAGAGATTCAATAGTTGAAAATAACCTATGAGATGTGGAATAAGCTAAAGACTATTTATGGAGAAGATACTCATGTACAAAAGGCTAAGGTGTACAGTTGGAGAGGCAAATTTGATGAGATGAGGATGCAAGAAGGAGAGAATATAGAAAAATACAACAAAAGAATAAAGGATGTGGTAAATTCCATCAGAAATGCTGGAGGAAAACTTGAGGAAGATGACGTGGTTAGAAAAATCTTGAGAACCTTGTTACCACAATATGCCATAAGGGTTTCTGCAATTCTGGAAATCATATCTTTGGGAATAATTAATGTTACACTTGACTCCCTGATCGATAAGTTATCTGCCTTTGAACTGAGCAACTATGATAACAGTATGCCAAAGATTGATGCTGACTTCAAATCTTCCATGACACTTGCACCAACAATGAGAAGAAAAGAAAATCGAAGTAGTTCTACTACAAGAGCCTGTCATTCTCATGAACATGACAACTTGTTATCTGAATAACAGGAACAAGATGAGCTTGAAGCTCTAATAGCAAGAAGGCTACCAAGAGGAAAATGAAAGTACAAAGGTAAACTACCCTTGAAGTGTTTCTCTTACAATAAAATAGGTCATATTGCATCCAAATGTCCTGACAATGATAGGAAGGAAAATTTTAGAAGATACAAAGAGAAGAGCAATAAGGAGTTACAGATGAAGAATCAGAAGGATCTGATGGAGAAGGGATTACATTTGTAGTGGTAAAGGAAGATAGCATAGAGGAAAGTGATATGACATTGATTTCTAGTTCAAACTAGTGTGGAGACTAGGTAATTGATAGTGGTTGCACTCACCACATGATTGGTGACAGGAACAAATTCCTCAGCATGAAGGACTATGATGAAGGATTGGTGAGATTCAACAATGATGCTCCCTATGTAGTAAAAGGTAAAGGATCTATAGCCCTAAATGATAAAACCAATTGTGAAGATGTTTACTGGGTAGAAGGGCTAAAGTATAGTTTATTAAGTGTTGCACAACCTAACAATAAGGGTTACCAGTTAGAGTTTAATGAAGGAATATGCAAAATAAGTGATAAATCAGGAGGTCTGAATGCTATCGATAAACAAACTATAGGTAATCTGTTCTACCTAGACACCACTGTAGGAAGTTGCCTAATGGAAAAGGTAGAAGACTGCTGGTTGTGGCACAAAATATTGTGTTATGTTAATTTTGATAGCATAGAAAAGGTTAGTAAAATGAAGTCTGTTAGAGGTATGCCTAACATTATGAAGCTTGAGAATGCTGTGTAAATATTGTCAGCTAGGAAAGTTGACCGCATCTAGTTTCAGCAGCAAATCTTATTCATCTGAGAATGTGTTGGACTTAGTACATATAGATTTGTGTGGTCTTATGAGGACTAAGAGTTTCTATGGGGACCAATGCTTCATGTTGTTTGTAGATGATTTCTCAAGAATGATGTGGGTTGTATTCTTGAAATAAAAATCTGAAGCCTTTCACATGTTTAAGGTCTTCAAGGCTCGAGTAAAGAGAGGAACCAGTAAGAGTCTAAAATGTTTGAGATTAGATAGAGGAGGAGAGTTCACCTCTCAAGAGTTCATAAATTACTGTGAAGAACAGGGGATTATGAGGTAGATATCTGCACCCATAACACCTCAGCATAATAGTGTTGCTGAAAGAAGAAACATAACTCTAATTGATTGTGCGAGGACTCTAATGATTTAGAAGGACATTTCACATGTCTTCTGGAGAGAAGTAGTGAGTACTATTGTGTATACCTTGAACTGAATACAGGTGAAGAAGGGGAATACGACTCCCTATGAATTATGGTGTGGATACTCACCTAATGTGAGTTACTTCAAGGTATTTGGAAGCAGGTGCTAAATCAAGAGGGATGAGTACTCTGGAAAGTTCGATCCTAAGAGTGATGAAGGAATCTTATTAGGTTACTCCACAAAGAGTAAAGCATACTGGTGTTTGAACAATTGAACCGGTAAGATTGTGGAGAGTGAAAATGTCTGAGTAGATGAGTTCTTTGAGAAAAACAAACAAGACAACAAGAGTGAACCAAAGGACTATCAAGGATTCAGTTACATTGTACCGGTCAAACCTGCTAGAGAGAATCCAAGTGTAGCTGCAAATGAGGAAGCATGTGAAGTAGATTCTGCACAGCTGGTAGAAGAATCTCCAAGAAATGAATTGACACCACCAAGGTATGTCAGAAACAATCATTCTACTAACAATATTATTGGTGAAAAAAATGTAGGAGTATTGAATAGAAGAAAAGCAAGGGAGAGTACCTATCCGCTCTCTAAAATTGAGCCCAAAACAACAAAGGAGGCTTTGAAAGATGAAGACTAGATCAAGGCTATGGATGAAGAACTAGAGCAGATTGAGAAAAATGAAACTTGGACTCTTGTGCCCAGACCAGAGAACAAAAATGTGATAGGCACCAAGTGGGTGTTTAGAAACAAAATGGATGAAATCGGTCAAGTAGTAAGAAACAAAGAAAGGTTAGTCTGCAAAGGGTTAGCATAGGAAGAAGGCTTGGATTATGGGGAGAGCTTTGCATCGGTGGCCAGGCTGGAAGGGGTCAGAATCTTGCTTGCTTATGCTTCTTATAGGAAGTTTAAGGTCTACAAAAAGGATGTCAAATCAACATTCTTGAATGGTGTTCTAAAGGAAGAAGTGTACATTGAGAAACTAGAAGGGTTTGCTTTAGAAGATGGAAGAGATCTAGTATGTAAGCTAAAGAAGGATATGTATGGGCTAAAACAAGCACCAAGAGCTCGGTATAAGAGACTGCACTCATACCTGATAAGTATAGGGTTCATGAGAATCAGTGACAACAGTAACTTGTATTTGAAGATTGGAAAAGAAAGAAAACATCTGATTGCAAAGACCTTTGTAGATAACATCATCTTTGGAGGAGATGATGAAATGAGAAAAGGTTTTGTAAAAGAAATGAAGAAAGAATTTGAAATGTCCATGATCGGTGAGAAATAAAATTATTCATTAGCCAAACCAAATATATAAGGGAGATATTGAAGACCTTTGGAATGGAAGATTCCAAACTGTTGGAACTCAAATGGTTATAGGTTGCAATATTTCCAAAGATGATGAGGCTAATGAAGTGAATGAGACACTATGTTGATCCATGATCGGTAAGTTGCAGTGTGCAGTGCGCAGTAGACCAGATATAGCACAAGAAGTTGGCTTGGTTGCTAGGTTTGCTGCAAATCCAAAAGAGACTCATATGGTGGAGGTTAAGAGGATATTCAGATACCTTAAGGGGACTAATGAGTATGGTCTGTGGTATCCACATAAGGGAAATTTCAACTTAAGTGTCTTCACCAATGTAGATTGGGCAAGGAACATTGATGAAATAAAGAGCACTAGTGGAGGTGCATTCTTTCTTGGAGATAGGATTGTGTCATGGACAAGCAAGAAACATAATTATATCTCTCAATCCATAGCTGAGGTAGAGTATGTGGCTATTGCAATCAATTATACACAGGTAGTATGGATTAAGTAGATCTTGGAAGGTATCCAAGAAAAGGTGACTGAACCTATGGTGATACACTATGACAATACAAGTGCCATCAACATATCAAAAAACCTGGTAATGCACTCTAAGACCAAGCATATTGCAATAAAATATCATTATCTTAGGGAATAGGTGCAAGACAAAGAAGTTAGACTGGAATATGTGCCAACTAAGGAATAGGTTGCAAACATATTCACCAAGACACTACCTAAGGATACTTTTGAGTATCTCAGAGGCAAGCTAGGGGTAATTCCCCTGCATGCTCCAAGGTGAGTGAAGATCAGAACAACATCAATCTGATATGATTTTCCTACAAATTATATGCATTTGGAGTGATGATTATGGACTACACCTTCGACATTGTTGTCAAACGGGGAGTGAAGTCAGATAGAACATGAAGGGATATGAAGTCAAAGAAGACTATGAATGGAAGCCAATGAAAGTGGGAGTAAGATCTTTACTCAAGATCAAACAAAGCAGCTGATTGGTACAACAGAAGCAGAAGTGACTGGCTACTAAAAGAGAAGTTTGAAGTGTTGCCATCAATTCCAAATGGGGAGATTGTTGGCATAACTGATGGTGTTGGCACAACTGGCTCATTAGTTAGTATTGTCATTGATGACTAACACTTACCAGTGAATAAGGCCAAGCTCATAGACAAGGAGGTGTGGTAAACCCCAATGGTTTACTCATGGCTGCAAATGGTATAGAGGATTCAGTGCTTCCCAAATATGCATTATTGACATAATTAAGCAGTGTGTTGGTAGAAGACTAATCAGTTGAAGGATAACCAGAGTAGCTGACCGGTCTATCAAGCACCCGATAGGTGTTGAGATTAGTTTCTTAAAAATGGCAATTGAAATGATGATACGGTCACAAGAGGTGAGTCAGATTGTAGTTTAGTAGTCTCATGCACGATTGAAACACTCCAGATAGACAAGTGATCAGTCTGATTGATGATTAGTGACTGGTGGCAAAAGGTGAAGAGTTACACTAGTGAACCAATGATATAAGTTGAAGGGAGATATCCACCGAGAATCTCAGAGCAGTGACTGGTAAGTTGGATGCGATGACAAAAGGTGAGTTAGTTAGGATGAGATATCATCAAACAAACTACTAGTGAAGTCTACAATAATTAACAATCAGTTAAGGCGAGATTTATGCAGATTTTCTGGTTTGCATTAAAAGGACAAAATAGGACCCAGAGGTTGGTGAAATTATGAGTTACGGTAGTAGATAAGGATGAGTTGCCGACGAGAATGATGGAGAGCGTGTAGAGAAAGTGTGGAAAGATTTGGGAAGATTTGAATTTCAAATCTACTGAGTGTTAGGTGTAAATTCATTTAGGAATCAACAGGTATGTGTTGGCAAAATAGGGTATAAAGGTTTTTGGTGAAAACCAAAAAGTTTGATTGTAAAAATTGCAAAGTCCAATTTTGAAGAGGCGATCCAACAAGGTGAGAAGAGGGCATAATTGCTAAGTGAATAACAGAGTGGTGAAGAGAGTGTGCAGAGCTTGGATAGTGTGAAGAGTAGAGAAATAATGCAAAGCACTGGTAGAGTGCATAGCAAGTGTAATGTAGAGCACCAATAAAGTGCAGAGCAAGTGTAACTAGTGGTGAAACTGAAGAGCTTCAATTGGATTTGATTAAACTAAGAGTAGCTATTATAGCAGATCATTTTCTCTATTGTTTTATAATAACTACAACAACAAAATACCTTAATCGGGTGGACTTTAACAAGTCCCTTTGTAAAATACCTTAACCGGGTGACATCTTAATTGATGATCCTAAGTCTTTTAACAAGGCTACCTCTAATAGGGTAAAGGTTGTAACAGACTTTAAAGAAAATCCCTTAACCGGGTGGCACCTAACAGTGTCTTTATTATCTCCTAACAGGGATCGCTCCTCATCAGGCGTACTCCAGAAGAGTGTAGATTTTGTGAGTTTCTACTCACACCATGGTTTTCTCCCATTTGGGTTTCCATGTGATAAATCTTTGTAGTCATGTGTGAGTGATTTTATGTGTGCATGTTTCTTATTAATGCTACTTATACTGATAAGTGTTAAGTTTGAATAGAAACTTTGATTAAGGTTAAATCTGGTAAAACCAGTATAGTGTTGATTCACCCCTCCCCTCTCAACACCGGTTGGGACAACAAGTATATGCAAGATGATCCTATTGATACTGAACCGATAGATATACCAGATGATGATATCGGTAATGTTGATAATGTTGCTAACACTGCTGATAATATAGATGTTTTTGAAGTTGATGTACAGATGTTTGAAACTCAGTAGGAATGGGGAGAAAACAAAGATGAAAAGAAAGCAGAAGACAAGAACTCAACTGAGCAACCAGTGAATGCATAGTAAACAAAGACTCGGACTGCACCAGTCAATGTAAGTGTAGATGCAATTGTAAATGTTTCTATTGAGGTTAATCAGAAAGATAAAATTGATAAGGAAGAGGAAGCACTGGTGAAAGAACAAATTGTTCAAAATCCACCATCGGTCAAGGACATCACTAATGAAGAGAAGATAGAAAAAGATAAGGAGGAAGAGAAGAAAACAGAGAAGGTGGAAGAAGAAAGGGGGACTGAATAAATAAAGACAACTCCTAAGGATCCTCCTGAATCCAAATTGAAGAAAACAATAGTTGATGATGATGCTGATGACTCCATGAGCATTAAAGGTCCTATTAATATGGACAATTTGAGTTCTTCAGAGTTAATGGAGATTGCTACAACAATGAAATCCCATCATAAAAGAAAAGATTAAAGGAACAACAAAGAGAAGCAGAGACTATAAGGATTGCTGTTGATATTTTGGCAAGTCTCCTACTGGAGACTGATATAGAACATTTGGCTACCTCTATTGCCAAACTTGGACAGTTAGTTGTTCATGCCTGTGAACAACTTAAAACCCTTGAAGAAGCTACATACATTTTTGTTGAAAAGGATTACAAGAAGAAAAGGGGAGAACAGTTAATGGTTGAGATAGATAAAGGCAAAGTAGCCATAACAGTGAATAAAGACTTATGGAAGACTGGATTGGAAACTGAATATGAGATTTTGGCTACTATCTCCCAATTTTTACTATTTTGTGTTGACTTGAGAAAGAAGAGAGTTGATAGTGAGAAGTAGTTACAATAGTTAAGTGAAACATTCACACCGGTACAAGACTCAGTAATCACTTTTGGTAGAAAGGTTGCTGATTTAAAACACCGGTTAGAACTATATGATCATGAGCAAGTAAAACGGGTCAGATCACTGAAAGAACTCTAGAATCAACTACTTCCAAAAGTAGATATTCTTCAGAGAGAATTCATAGAGTCAGAGGTGATTTTGGCTACTCCAGAGATGAGTACAATTGATGCTATGGAGGAGTTCACAGCATAGATAATGACACATGTTGAGATTACCGAGACACTGTTATAAATTAGGGATAATGATCTAAAATAATTAAAGTTTCATTGAACAATGATGTTTTATTAAGAATTGCATTGTAAAGACCATAACACTTTTATCTCTATATATCCATGCAACTTTGATGACAATTTTTGATGTAATGTATGTATTTTACTTCTTTATTTGACATTGTTGTCAAAGGAGGAGAAGAACTAGTTTAAGAGTCAAAATTTTGTATGTACTACTAAGGGGGAGTACGCATGCAATGAATTCAATTTTTGTTTTGCACACTTGGTTGACAAAATTTTCCTAAGTGTTTCCATCAATGCCAAAGGGGGAGATTGTTGGCATTTGATCATTTGAACTAAACTGGTAATGTGTGTTTGCTTGATGCATCTGGTTTATGTATGTTGATTATAGAGATTAAATTTATGTATGATGTCTATTTTGTATGTTTTCATTGATGGCTACTATGTTTCTTTAAGTCATCTAAGTCCTACAGTGCAACCGACAAGGCTTAACTGATTAGCAGAGACAATTTTTATCTGAACTGGTAATTAGGACTTCAATCGGTAAAAGACTGACAATGTTACATTCTGACAACTGGTACATGAAAATCATGAATAATAAGATGATGCAGTTTTGCAGAAACATTGAAGACTATTAGATGAAGATATGTCCATGACCGCAAGTGCTATTTCAATCAGGTGAATGAGATTTGTTTGACTAAACAAATTAGTTGATGAAGACTCAACAGGTAGTGATGATAATCACTCAGATCGGTAAAACGACACAGAATTAGATTTGTTATGTTGGTGGCCAACATAACTAAAGAGTACAATGCAAGATTGTCTAGATGCATTGAACCTAGGAAATTGTAACAAGGTTCTAGTCGACCTTATGATAATTTTAAATGTGTGAGGAGGTGTGAAAGGACATATGTGTATGAGCTTGAAAGTGAGAAAGATCATTAGCGAATTTTCTATTTCTGATAGTGCGATGATCAGAGGAGTTGAGAGATGAAGTCTATGTGATGTTGTAATGTTCTGAAACGGATCTTATCAGACACTGAAGGTGTTATACTGAGATCACTTGTACTTGTTGTCTCCCTAATAGTTGCAGCAAGAAAATCTTCTTACAAGGTCACTCCTAATAGGGTGCAGTCGGATCCTAATAGGTCTGATCATTAAATCCTCTAACCAGGTGGCACATTAACTTGTGTTTACAAATCCCAGTAACTTGGGTAGCTCCTAAGAGGGTTGGTCCTCACAGGCCTTTTTGTAAAGCTCTTAACTAGGCTTAGACACTCCTAACAGGGTGTGCCCCTAACCGGGTGTTGTAGACCTTAACCAATCAGATCTCTATACTGCAGATAGTGGATCTTGTGGGTGTAACTCCCACTGTGTTTTTTCCCATTTGGGTTTTCGATGTATAAACTCTTTTGTCATGTAATTTATGCTTTATGTGGTGATTGCATACTTGGTGTTATTTCTTACATGTCTATTGAGTTTTAAGTTGGTGAAATTGATAATCAGATTTGTATTGTTTTTACTTGCACTGATTCACCCCCCCTCTCAGTTCCTTATAAGTTCATCAGAAAGATCTATCATGTCAAGAAAACTAGGTTAGTATGATCTAGCATTGTACTTTCATGATGAAGGATGATAAATCCTGATAAGAAACTATGTCTGAAAGATGATATTATCAAAGATGTTTGGTTATGCACTTGAGAGATTTGGATCTTAAACTTTTTGGAGGGGAATACTTGAAAACCTTAGTGTGTTTAGTTTTGAATCTACTTTGACAACAGATAACATGACTGAGTGCCTTGAGAAGATGACCTAATCACTATGTTTATTTGTCTGAGAAATGGGTTGCTTTTGTTTTTTGATTTTGATGCAGTTTACTAGAAACACTGACAAAATGACCAGAAACGTTGCTATAATGACCAAAAACGTTGTGAAAGTGACCAGAAACGTTGTTGTTTGGATTGAAAATGCTATGGTACTAAGCAAAAACACTATGAAACTGACCAAGAACATTGCTATATTGACCAAAAACACTATGAAATTGACCAGAAACATTGTTGTTTGGACTGAAAATGCTATTCAGCAAACGAGGAACTCTAAAGTTTAAAATAGTGATGTTTGGACTCAGAAAATGGTTGTTTTGATACAAAGAGTTGATGTACAACCTTAGACATTTGGTTTTTAGACCTAGCAAGTAAAAACTCAGAGAGTTAATGTTGAAACATGAGAAAGCTAACATTCAAACTGAGAGAGCTAATGTTCATACCTAAAGAGCTGACATTTGGACCGAAAGAGCTGAAGTTTGAACTGAAAGAGCTAAAGTTTGAACCGAAAGAGTTGATGTTTGGACCAAAAGAGCTACTATTTGGACCAACCAAGTTGATGTTTGGAGCAAAAGAGCTAATGTTTGTAGTGAAAGAGCTAACGTTTGGACCAAAATAGCTAAAGTTTGGACCGAAAGAGTTAACATTTGGATGGAAAGAGCTAATGTTTGGACTGAAAGAGTTACTATTTGGAGAACTGATGTTTGGACTGAAAGAGTTGATGTTTGGACCGAAAGAGCTGATGTTTGGACCGAAAGAGCTAATGTTTGGACCAGAAACTCTACTGTTTGAACCAAGAACTCTGATGTTTGGACCAAAAACTCTATTGTTTGAACCAAGAACTCTGATGTTTGGACCATAAACTCTACTGTTTGAACTAAGAACTCTAATGGTTGAACCATAAACTCTACTATTTGAAACAAGAACTTTGATGTTTAAACCATACACTCTACTGTTTGAATCGAGAACTCTAATGTTTTAGACTAGAAACTCTACTATTTGAACCGAGAACTCTGATGTTTGAACCAAGAAATTTGATGTTTGAACCAGAAACTCTACTATTTGAACTAAGAAATTTGATGTTTGAACCAAAAAATCTACTGTTTGAACCAGAAACACTACTGTTTGAACCAGGAATGCTACTGTTTGAACCAAAAGAGCTAATCTGTTGTGAAAAGTGTAAATCTGACAGTTTAATGTTTGAGTTTGAAGTTTTTGTGTTATTAATGGATGATGTATCTGATTTATCGTATGAAAACACAGAAGACAAAATTTCAAATAGTTGTCTTGTTGTACCTAGGATGTAAACATCAAGTGTATGTTCCAAAGGCTCACAAAAAGGCCAAAATTTTCATGGGTTTTTCACAAATAAGACACTTCAAGAAGATCTATCCTAAGGAATCAGTGACAATGTGATAAATTAACCCACATCCTGGAATCTCTGTGATGCAAGTGTAAACACCCTAAAGGCGATGTCCACTTTTGCTGTTGTCAAGAGGTGGCAGATAGGGGCCTCCAAAACTAGAAGGATGACCTAATCACCCTCTCCTCGAAAGGCTACAAGTAGCCTATGCAAAGCTGAGGATTTCTACCTCTCCAAGGAGCTAAATGGTGAGTGTCTTAGGGGGGGAACCTTCTATCCCCTTGCACTAAAATTATTGCACCAAGGCTAAAAAGGGTGGCTTCTAACTAACAAGGTACTAGTAAGGGCATCTATTTGTTGGAATCCAAGAACATTGAGAGGGGGGGTGAATCAGTGTTCTACTGGAATGATCAATTTTAACCTTATTAAAACATGCATTCACCAACCGGTATACCGGTACATATAGAATTGAAAGAAGTAAAGCAATCGATAAGCCAATCACACAAATGAATACCATAACACAGATAATTATATGTGGAAAACCTCAAAGAGGAAAAACCATGGTGGGATTTGTGACCGACAATATCAATCCACTGGCCATATGAAAAGATATTATAAAATATACCCCTTACAAACTTTCATGCATTATGTCACCTTACAAAGATAATTACAAAATGAATATACAAGTCAGCTCAATAACATAAATACATAAATATAAAAATCAATTGCCAATGCTGGATCTCCCAAATGAAGTCAGCCTCCTATACCTGTATCTTGAATGTGAACTATGTCGGCCTGCAATGCCGGTAACCAAAGAATTCCATCCAAACCAATGAAGATACATGCCGGTGTTGATGCCAGTGCAATGTCTGTCGGTAAACACCCAAACCAAAATATGAAGCCAAAAAATGTTGCCATCACTGAAAACATATTGAAACCAATCAAACGAGTGTCAATTTCCACCACTGTTCGGTGCATCAGGGTATAAACTCAATTAAGAGGTCTCCCAACCTTGAAAATCAAGGTTTATAATACTCGAAGGTACGAAGGAGAGCTATTCCCAACATTGTTGTTGATTTTGATTTTCATCAAAATCACATCTATTTTATAGTGGGTTAGATGAACTTGGCTTTAATCATTCCCACTTGGGTCATTCCCCTCTCACTCGGCCTTATGGGCTACTCGGGAGGGCAAGTCTGCTAAGGATTAATGCACTACAAAAATTAAAAGGTGATGAGTCTGGATTTATGATCACGTCATGAAGGTGAGAGCATACTTGCCTATCATCAAAGACATGTAAGACATGATGGTTCTTTTCCTTCATAATTAGTCTAGGTGTCTACATTAATGAAAACAAGTAATACAATATCTTGCAGCTGCACCAAAACGTTGGTAGTTTGTAATTTTATCTTTGGAAGTGAAAGGGCTTATAACTTCGATCTTTGACAATGAATAAGGTACCTACAAAACAACGAACTGAAAATCAGATTCAGGAAAATGATAGTTCAAATGCGGAAATGAGAAATACAAAACAAAATATTAAATTGATGAATGAAAAACCTAGAACGCTGCAAAAACTACTCAAAACGTTGTCATATAGTCCAAAAACACTATTTTGTGGCCCAAAATCACTACCAAATAGACCAAAAACGTTGCCAAAAAAACTAAAAGTGCTACCAAACAGACCAAAAATCCTGCCAAACAGACTAGAAGTGATGCAAAACAGACCAGGAACGCTGCAAAATAGACCAGGAGTGCTACAAAACATACCAAAAATGCTAAGATAGAGACCAAAAATGCTAAGGTAAGGAAAAAGATAGAAACAAAGTTGAAAAATACTTTATGAACGCCATTTGAGGTGATGGGATGCTAAAACGGAGACCAAGAACGCGAATCTGAAACCCGAAAGAGCTAATCTGTGCATCCAAAGAGCTATTCAACTTGTCAATGAAATTTCCTGCAAGCAAGCTTGTTAAAGATCAAAGGTGCTAGGCCCCACAGTGGGCGCCAAAATTTATGTGTGCAAAAATATCATGTTTAATCCATTAGTAAGCATATAAAACACACATACTCAAATGAAACATTATAATTGAGGAAACGACATAAAACAATCAAAATACTCCCAAATGTTGTCTCATTTCTCCCTAGTCTTGAGGACTTTTCTGGTTCAATTGATGGCTCTCAGATGCATGATTTCAACAAAATGACAACCCAAGATATGTGAATTAATATGCAAATTATGATCTATGAGCTAATGCAATATCTATTTTTATGTAAATATACGTTATGATTAAGCTACCATGAAAGCCATAAATGGTGCTAATGCTACTCTATGATGCTATGATAATTATGCTAATCTATGATTGAGGAAATGTTGGAAAATAATTACTAGAATGCTAAATTGCTAAGATGCTAAGGGTCCCCTCATAGCCAAAAGAGGGGGTATTTATAGAATTTTCTTGACCATAGGTGAGGTGGCAAGAATCAACAGTACAGATTCAGTTTGGATAAATTGACGGTCGAGATCGAAGCAGTTGGAAAGAAGTTGAGGAGATGGAAACTTGTCATTCCTAAGGAGACAACTGGCAAAGAATCTCCAACCATATGCCAACAAAGGGGCAAGTGGTATGGAGATGAGAGACATGTGGCATAAGTGCCACGTGTCTCCAAGAGAGGGTAGACAGTCAAAAGATGGTTAGGATAAGAGGTTGGAAGGGATAGGATTTGTTAAACCCTTAGTTAGATTGGGTAGGTTAGGTTAGCATGTGGTTAGGCTAGGTGGTTAGGAGTAGGAGCCATGTGCTCAAATTTGAATTTAAAATTCAAATTTAATGAAAGGGAATTTAAATATACAAATTAACTAATTGATATATTTAATTGGAAAATGGAAGAAGATGATTAAAGTGGGAAGAATATGAATTAATTAACCATATAAATAAATTATTGAATTTATTTATATAGTAGATGAATAAAGGTCATTAATTAAATATTTTCGTATTTAATCAATTCAATTCTCCAGACCGATTTTTAGTGTATACAATTGGAATTATTATACATTGGCTATATTTTCTTTATGAATTACTGGGAATCATCTTTTGACTTTGCCTTGTTATTTATTATTTGGAATCTCATTTTGGATGAATTACATTGTTGAGACTATTGATTCCACATTATTGTATTATTGTATGATGTTGGTATTGGCATTATGGATGTGTTGGCATTTTTGATGATTGATGCTATGATTTTCATTGATGGACACACACTTGATTTGAGATCACTTTTTGTATGTATGAGTTAAAGCTCAACCGGTATTTTGTTCAACCGGTATGATGTATTATAGTCTTTAGACTATCGGTGTTTTGCAGAAAGTGTTTACTGGTCTAAAGCGGTATGAAGACCCCAAGCGGTTCGAGGATCTCAAGCGGTACGAAGGAACGAAGCGGCACAACTCATATTTCCCAGTCTTCATTTTGTCAAATCGGCAACCGGTAATTTGCTTGAACCGGTATTTTGTTTGAACCGATAATACTCTGTGATGAGTTACCATCCACCGATTGTTTTGCAGTGCCGACACTCTAGCGGTTCTTTTTGTGTCGTGTTACCAATTATGTCTAGATGCATTGAACCTAGGAAATTGTATTGCAATCCTATTAGACCGACATGAAATTAGATTCCTTTATAAGGACATCATGTCTAGGGTTTTAGGTGGTTGCTAGGGTTTAAGGTGGTTGATGAGTTTTTGTCAGTGAGATTATAGAAGAGAAGTTTATGTCTGTGAGAAAAGGTAGAGTATGAATGTGTTGAAGACTGAAGTAATGCTGGAATGCATTAGGAACGAGCTATCAAGGATCTAACCAAGAAATCTATGCTATTTGCTAGATCACTCACTTGTTGATTACTCACATATTTGACAAGTCTAAAGCCCTTAACCGGGTAGGCCCAAAAGCCTTTTGTAAATCCTCTAACAAGGTGGTTCACAACAGTGGATCTAAAATCCTCTAGCAAGGTAGTCTTTAATCAGACTTATCTCCTAATAGAGATTTAGATTCCTAACAGGATCTGTTCTGGTAAAGAACATTGTATGACCTTAACCGGTCTGGTTCCTATTCTACAGATAGTTACTTGTGAGTTTCATCTCACTGTGGTTTTTCCTAGTTGGGTTTCCACGTCAAAATCTCTCGTGTTATGGTGATTGTGCTTTTGTGGGTGAATGCATTATTTGCTATTTGGTTTGCATGTGTGCTAACCAGTTTGTTTGCTAAACTATTTTACCGATTTACTGCTAGACTAGTAAAGTGTTTTAAGTATAGTAATTTTTGGCATACTAATTCACCCCCCCTCTTAGTATTCATCAATTGGTATTAGAGCCAACCTTTCTATAAGTTTAACCACTTGGAAAGAGATATGGGGGAATACACTATGAGGGAACTTACTCATCGGCTCACTCAATCTGAGCAAGCCTATGATGAACTTATGGTCAAATATAAGGCCTCTCAGGCAAAAAGGAGAGAACATGCTAAAAAATTGATGGAGCTAACTGAAAATAGTTCCTCTGATGAAGCAGATATGGAAGCCCTAATTTAAGAAGTAGAAAAGCTGAATGAATCCAATTCCAACCTAAGAAATGAGTTGGAAGGACTGACTATCTGAATGTGTCAAGAGCTTGAGAACTGAAGGAAAGTTGAAGATCTTGTAAAAGACAAAGATCATGAAATCTCCAAGTTAAAACAAGAAATCAGTGCCCTAACCACTCAACTCCATGCGAGCAAAGTGGAAAAGGAAGACATGCAAGGAGAACTGAACATAGCCATCTCCGAGAATGCAAACTTGATGGAAACAAATGCTGCTATTTCCAAAGAACTCTTTGAGTCAAACGAAATACTTGCTAAGTTCAACAAGAGTACTGTTAAGCTAGAGCAAAAGCTTGAATTGACCAAACCTGTCAAGAATACTGATGAACTTGGTTACTCCGGTCATGAGAAAGGTGAGACCTCTGGTGCAAATGCTGAAGCATCGAAGAAGCAACCGACATTCAAAGGTAAAGGTAAGAAAAAATTCAAACCTATTTGCTTTAAATGTCTTAAAGAAGGACATACTGCTAATATGTGTAGGAGCAAAGCCTACAATAATTTTCCTTATTTTATAAACAATGTACCTAGATCCAATAAGTTCAATGGTAATTGTTATGCATGCAACAAGTTTGGGCATAGAGCATTTGAATGTAGGTCTGTTATGAAAAACACTGGATGATATCCTCAGAGGACTCAAGGAGTTGGTCTGGAACCTTTTGTGAACCGGAATCCCAACCGGTTTAATACCTTTAATCATCAGTCAGGAAGCAGTGGCTATCAAGCGGCAACTGGATGGAGAGCAAATTGTTTGATCTGTTATTGTCATGGTCACACCGCTACAACATGCAGGAGGAAGAATAGTAACATGAATAATGGACCATGGAGAGCACCTGGAATGGTCTGCTATCATTGCAACAAACCGGGTCACATTGCCAGATTCTGCAGAACAAGAAAGAACATATCGGTCACTCCAAAAGGAAAGATTGATATTGAAACTGTTCAAGCGGATATGAACAAAACCTGTAAAAAGAAACTAGGAGTGTTGCAAGAAGAATCGGTTTCTGCACCTAGTGTGGAAATCACAGAACCAACAAACTAAGCATCAGAAAAGCTTAGGGGGAGAAAACAGTGAAATATCTCAAACCCTCGGTTGACACCAGTAAAAGACCTTAACCGGTATGAGATACCTATCAGTCAGTAGAAGATCAGAAATGGTAAAAGGCAAATTAGGGTTTACGTCCTAATAGTGGAGCATTTATTATGGTAGGTGGAGAACCTGTCTAAAAGAAAATTTCAAATCATTTCTCACTTATCATTTTTTGAGCAAAGAAGTTTTTCAAGTGCAAAGTGAAGAAAAGCGAGCTACATTACGATTCAAGGAATCTATCAAAAACCTGAAGAAGAATTTGAAGCTAACATCTACTGAAGGAGTGTAGAATGCAAAGTCATGTTTCAGTAACCGAAGGAGTGTGAAGCAAAGTTCAAATTTCGAAGCCCTAAATTTTGATCTAGGAAGGTATTTTTTTTATAATTCTCCGTTTATCATGGCTTCTGCATCACATGATAGCTCTAGTGCACCTGTTGATTCTATGGACTTCATTCAACGAAAGTCAAAATACAATGCCCTATCTCAAGTACCCGTTGGAGTTATAGTGGAAGAAGGAATTTCCGATTACATAGACTGCAAAATTGAAGACCTAGGGTCTCTTGTGATCCATTCCTAGCTGAGCTTGTTCTACAGAAAGGATAAGAATATTAAATAGGAATTCAACATCCTGGAGAAGAAGAAACTTCACAATGCAGTTTACTTTCTTGAAGAATTTTTGGATGATCACATTCACATTATTCTAAGTAGGGTACACGGTGATAAGGTGTACCTAGAGAGGACGCATGATATCACACCAGAAGCGATTCATGCCATCACTAGTTTCTGTAACATAGGGGAAGTGCCAACCCTAAGGAAGGTTAGCAAGACTGTAATGTCCAAGCTCACCGGTTCAGTGAGCGACTCACATGGAATGACTGTCAACTCAATCAAAGATGATCTGGTCAAGTATGCTTGCATGGTGATAGGTTACTGGATGTTCTCTGCTAGCAGAATTAATTTTGTCTTTGCTACAATGGTAAATGTTGCTTACAGGATGATCAAGGAAGATGCTTCGTTTGATCTATGCACTTGTATGCAAAGACAACTTCTATTGAATCTTAATTAGATCAAATAGGAAAATGCACTGAGTTTTAAGTTCGGACAACTACTAGTTGGGTTGTTCTTTTACTTCCAAGGCTACTTTCTAGGAGTAGGTGACATTCAGTGGTCTGCTGACCAACTGGTGACAAAGCAAATCAAGGAAAGTCTACAAGTGGTTGGAACCAGCTATCCAGAAGTGCTGAACAAATACTTTGATGAGTTCAGATGCAAAATGAACCAAAGGGTAAGAATATCCGGTGATATAGTCAAAAAGTATGAGGAAGACATCTGCTTCACCATCAAAGTGGATGAATGCATAATGGAGGCCATTGAGCCCAGACAGGAAGAAGTGGAGCCTATGGGCTATGAGGTAATGTATGATATGCTGGACGGGTATGCTTCTACCCTAATCACCTCACCCCTTGATCCTAAGGCAAAGATAACCGACACCTATCTAGAAAGGGTTACACGGGTTGAAGAACCCTCATAAAAGAAAGGAAAGGTAGTGCCTTCACCATTAGCACTAGTTACTGCAGCCAGTCCCAAAGTGACCAAGCGGTCACCAGCTAAGAAGAAACTAGAAGCTACACCTGCCAAAGTCTTTGAGAGGAAGCGGAAGACAAAAAGCAATACACAGGACTCAAAGAAACTGTATCAGAAGAACCACCTAAGAAGACTAGGCAAACGAAGAAAAAGACAAAGAATGAACCGGCAACATCTACACCGATAAATATTGATATTTCTTCTTAAAAACCTTTGACATATTGTCAAAGAACTATAAAGAATATTAGGAGAAAATTGTTGAATGATTTAATTAATTGTTTTGATGACTTCAATGATAATGAAAAGGAAGAAGTTGAACAGGAAATCATTAAGTATTTATGTGTTAATGATCGGTCGCTTTCAGAAATTAGATCTGAGACACTGGATTATTTGTATAATTCTTTAGACAACAAATGGCGCATTGCCATAGAAAAGGAATAGGAAATGAGGGAGGAAATATTTGCTCAATATTTTCCTGATGTATCAAATTCAGAACTTTTCAAAGTTATGAATAAATACAAAGGCCTATTCTTCATGAGAAGAAGAAGACTCCTGTTACTAGAAGGAAAGGTTCATGAAGTGATAAAAGATACACATACTCATGCTCAAGAAGCTCTAAAGATGTATCAAGTGGCTGAAGCCAACAGGAAAGCTAAGAAAGAACCAAAAACTAGCAAACCGGATGAAGTATATGACAGTGAAGGAGAACCAGTCACAGAACAAATGGACCCCATTGATGTTGACACCTTAGATGGTGAAAATGTTACTTAGGGTACACCATCAGAAGGAACAGGACAGGCGAAGCAGGCAGAAGAAGAAAAGAAGCAACAGGAAGCAGAAAAGAAGAAACAGGCAGATGAAGAGGATAAGAGAAAAGAAGAGGAAAAAAGGAAAGAGGAAGAGGATAAGGGACAAAAGGAGGAAAAGAGGAAAGAGGAAGAGGAAAAGAGGAAAGAGGAAGATGATAAGAGAAAAGAAGAAGAGAAGAAGAAGAAGAAGGAAGAGTAAAAGAAAGAAGAGGAGAAGAAGAGAAGAGAATAGGAAAATAAGAAACAAGAGGAAGAGAAGAAGAAGAAGGAAGAGGAAAAGAACGAAGAGGAGAAGAAGAGAAGAGAACAGGAAAATAAGAGACAAAACGAAGAAAAGAAACAGGATGAGGAGAAGAGAAAGAAGGAAGAGGATAAGAAGAAGGATGAAGAAGAGAAGAAGTGAAAAGATGAAGAGAAGAGACAAGAAGAAGAGAAGAGACAAGAAGAAGAGAAAAGAAAGAAAGAAGAAGAGGAGCAGAGGAAGGCTCAAGAAGATAAGCAAAAAGACAAGGAAAAGGAAGCAGTGGCAAAGAGCACACAGGTGGAGACCCCAATGGCAACCGGTAGTTAGACTAAACCGACTGACATTACCAGTCCTATTGACCTCTAGTCTGCAAATGAATTAGAGCTGCTGCGGAGCATTAAGCTTGCTCAAGAGCGATTGGATGCTCTAAGGAGGAAAAATGAGGAAGATGTTATCCAAACTGCGGTGGAAACACTTACCAATTTGATACTTGGTACGAACCTTCCCAGTACCAATTCCTCACTTGCACAATTGAAGCTCCTATGCACAGTTGTAGAAGACCAGGTGCAAAGTCTGGAAGAGGTTGTAGAAGCAAATGCTAAGAAGGAACATCAAAAGGCTCTGGACACCGCCTTGGTGAGAAATTTAATAGAGCTCCGGTCTGATCTCCAGAAGGCACAAAAAGACATAAGAGATACAATGAATGAGGGCAATCTACTACTCAACAAGATTTGTCAACCTCATTTATTCTGTGATGATGTGCTCACTCAGAAGGACAAACTACAAACTGATATGCAGTCATTTATTAGCACCTTAAAGATGCCCTATGACTCCTTCTCCACATATGGTCAAACTGTTCACTGGCTTCAAATCTAGTCTGCAAGAATAGAGGCAGAGATAAGTAATCGAATACGTAATTTGCAGGAACTTCAACTGATCCTACTGCCACGACTGCAAATTCTCCAGAAATGCTATCTAAATCTTGATGCCCTATCACTCAAGAAATGAGCACGATAGATGCCATGGAAGAATAGGTCTCCCAGATGCAGACAAAGAAAGAGGTGGCTACATCCCTACTTGAGTCCTGGTCCTTATCCATGAAGCAATTTTTGTAGGACTTTAAATCAGTTTTTGACAAGTTTTACTCTTTACTGTCATAAACACTTATTATTTTAATACTAATGAAACAGGGGTTAGTCTGCAATATTTTTGTCACTGTTGGCAAAGGGGGAGAAGTATATAAATTTTAATGTTTTGATGTATACTTTCATGTTATTTCTGTTAAGGAGTAGTAAACATTGTATTTTCTGCAAAAGGGATAGTGTATATGCTTAGGGGGAGTAATTTTGATTATGGCATATTTTTTATTGTAAAACACTTAGATGTCAAAATTTTCCTAAGTGTTGCCATCAATGCCAAAGGGGGAGATTGTTGGCATTTTGGATGATTGATGCTGTGATTGTCATTGATGGACACACACTTGATTTGAGATCACTTTTTGTATGTATGAGTTAAAGCTCAACTGGTATTTTGTTCCAGTCGGTATGATGTATTATAGTCTTTAGACTATCGGTGTTTTGCAGAAAGTGTTTACCGGTCTGAAGCGGTATGAAGACCCCAAGTGGTTTGAGGATCTCAAGCGGTACAAAGGAACGAAGCGGCACAACTCATATTTCCCAGTCTTCATTTTGTCAAATCAGCAACCGATATTTTGCTTAAATTGGTATTTTGTTTGAATTGTTAATACTCTGTGATGAGTTACCAACCAGCATTTTCTGATGAGTTACCATCCACCAATTGTTTTGTGGTGTCGACACTCTGGCGGTTCTTTTTGTGTCATGTTACCAATTATGTATAGATGCATTGAACCTAGGAAATTGTATTGTAATCCTATTAAACTGAAATGAAATCAGATTCCTTTATAAGGACACCATGTCTAGGGTTCTAGGTGGTTGCTAGGGTTTAAGGTGGTTGATGAGTTTTTGTCAGTGAGATTATAGAAGAGAAGTTCATGTCTGTGAGAAAAGGTAGAGTATGAATGTGTTGAAGACTGAAGTAATGCTGGAATGCAATAGGAACGAGCTATCAAGGATCTAACCAAGCAATCTGTGTTATTTGCTAGATCACTCACTTGTTGATTAGTCACATCTTTGACAAGTTTGAAGCCCTTAACCGGGTAGGCCCAAAAAGCCTTGTGTAAATCCTCTAACAAGGTGGTTCCCATCTGTGGATCTAAAATCCTCTAGCAAGGCAGTCTTTAATCGGACTTATCTCCTAACAGAGATTGAGATTCCTAATAGGATCTGTTCTGGTAAAGAACATTGTATGACCTTAACTGGTCTGGTTCCTATTCTGCAGATAGTTATTTGTGAGTTCCATCTCACCATGGTTTTTCCCATTTGGGTTTCCACTTCAAAATCTCTCGTGTTATGGTGATTGTGCTTCTGTGGGTGAATGCATTATTTTCTATTTGGTTTGCATGTGTGCTAACCGATTTGTTTGCTAAACTATTTTACCGGTTTACTGCTAGACTAGTAAAGTGTTTAAGTACAGTAATTTTTGGCATACTAATTCACCCCCCCTCTTAGTATTCATCAGGATGCACTTGTGATTTGGGATCAATTTGGATATTGGAACCTTTGGATGGTTGTTTTTTATGATATTCTTGATATTTTTTGTATTTATTGTGTTGATATTATACCCCAGGTTTAGGATCATGTTAGGGGGAGTGGCTTCCAAGTGGGTGTCGGGGCTCTCAAGTGGCTGCCAGTGAATCTCATTGGAAGTTTTATGTAATCAATTGATAAAATTTAATAAATGAATATAGGGTTGGGTGAATTTCACATTAAACAAGATAATTTGTGATGCTCCACTCATGACCTGATGTGCTCGTACATGCACAAGATGAGATTGGGAAGACCTAGAATGACAAGACTATGCTCCCTTATCTTCACAAAAGGTTGAGATGGTTCCGCATGGGTATCACTTGGGCACTAGGGTCTAACCACCAGGGAAACCCTTGTTGATAGCATGTGATGACACTCTTTTCCTACATGTGTCCTACTACCTTAGCCTTGATTTTGATGATTGCCTCTAGTGGGTTTCTGGTGATTTATGATTTAGCCTTGTTGAGTATTATGTTTATTATTTTGATGTTGGATTTTTTGAGAGTTAGTATTTTGTTGTGTTACCTTGGGGGTTAGGTGTGAGTCTAGGTTTAGTGTGTTTGTGTGGGACCTTATATCATTCTCTGGAGCATGGGGAATGGACCCTTTGGTTCCACATGGTCGAGTGGTTGATGCCTTCTTCCAATGGGATTCTTCTTCATTGGATGTTCATGTGCGTATTGTGGAATTATTTATCTCTTCATCTCATGCTTGAATTCTTGGAGTAGTTATGTTCTATGTTCTTGGTTAAGAGACTTCATTTTATCATGTATCTTAGATATCTATCTTGTAACTAGGGATTATGATTCATTATCAGATAGAAGATGTATAGTGGATAATTTCCTTGAGAAGATTTTACATGTAATTGGATGGTTGTTTTTGAGATTAGAGGTTATGATACCTTGTTGTAACAAATGATGGATTCTTGTAAATGTCATATTGTAATAAATGTGATATTCCTTTATTGAGAAACAAATTGATTATGATTAGCATTGATGGTTTTATCTACTTGTTGATTACATTATATTAATATTTTTTTTATGTATCTTAGATAAAAATGAAGTTAGAAATAATGATTAGAAACATTTGGATTGGTACATTAAAATGAATCTAGTATTGATATGATTTGGATTCATGAGTAAATGATAATGTATTTATATGGTTATTTCCCTTGTATCTTAGTAGGAATGGATGTTAGAATTAATTAAGAATCATGCGGTAGAATGAGTAGATATTGTTTATCTCTTGATGTTATGTTGAGTTAAGTAGTGAAATTGGAATACCCTAGGGAAAGTGTATCTATTTGATGTTGATACGTTATGTAATTATTTCCACTTGTGTATTTATGTTTATATGAATTTGTGTAGTTGTAATGTTGTTATTGTTCCTTAAAAAAAAATTCTCTAAATTTCCTTAGATTATTGGTTAGTTTCTCTGGGGTATTTTAGCGAGCATTACATCTGGTATCAAAGCCCATGTTCATATACTGGGTACTCTAGTTTCATGTTGAGCCTATTATGCATACCGGCACTATAACTTAGGTTAGCCTTGCGGTTATCCCTACTAGTTGTTTTCTTTGTAGTAGTTTCCCTAGATTTTATCTTATAGTTTCTTTGCACCATGTTTAGATAGGATGCCTATTAGGGATAGAGGTTGTGGGCATGGTGTTTTTATGGGTACTCGACTAAATCCTCATCTAGAGGTTTCTAAAGAGGCTCATCAAGAGGAACAACAACATGACTGTTAGGAAGAGGAAGTCTAGGGTGAGAATCAGTAGGGTTATGATGGAGATTCTCATTTGGTTAATGTTTTTTTGGAGCTTCTTGCATGGTTGGGACCGATACAAGAGGAGAATCAGCCTAAGGAGTCTCACCATTCTAGTCTTCAGGATAGAGTTTTATATCAGGAGAGAGAGAGAGTTCTCCCCAGAGTTGTTGAAAATTAGGATGTAGTTCTTGTAGGTCATATGAGGGATCTCCTTAGGTCACGACCTCCTACTTTTGATGGATCTAGCAGTGGTACAAAGGCAGAGACATGACTCATAGATTTGGGTAGGTATTTTGCTATGCATTCGTATAGCAGTAACACCAAGGCTAGGTGCGCTATCATGAATCTTCATGGATTCACTTACACTTGGTGGCATATGAAGGAGCTGAAGCTTCATTAGGATATTAAAACAGTATCGTGGGAGATGTTCATGGAGAGTTTTCATGCTCATTTTCTATCAGATATTTAGAGGGAGAGGAAGGAAGATGAGTTCCATGGTCTGAGGAAGATGGCTACGTTAGTTGAGTAGTATGAGCATAAGTTCCTTGAACTTAAGTAGTATATAGGGATAGTAGATGATGAGGCCATGCTTGTGCAACATTTTGTTAGGAGCCTTAATGCCTGTATCAGTGGAGGTGTTCAGGTCTTTGAACCCAAGACTATGGAGGCATCCATGGAGAAGGCACAATTAGTTGAGGAGAATTTTGCCATGGCTTTGGATGTATAGACAAGAGTTTAGATCGACAGTGCTCCAACTTCAAGATTACGTACGAGAGGTATGTAGTTGTGGGCAATAGGATCTGCTAGGAGTCACCATCCATCATTCAAGAATGGAAAACATCAACAGAAGAATTTCCAAGGCCATAATTATGCTTGTGGTGGTGGTTTTCAAGAAAGGAAAGATCATAATTGGCAGCACCATAAGCACTATCTTGCTACTTAGTTAGTGTAGAGTTCTCAGTGCAGAACTCTAGTAGAGGAAGTTTTCAGTAGTCCAATGCACCTTCGACTAGCAGAGGTTTTAGTAGAGGAGTTTTCTTCACTTGTGGACAACAAGGTCTTATTGGAGTTTATTTCCCTTAGAGGTCTTCACATATGTCTTGTCAGAGGCCAATAGATTTAGAACCTACAGTAGGTGATGCAGGGAGGTCTCACTGAGTTTTTGCAGCAGCTGATAACCATTAGGTTGAGCATCAGGGTACATTTGTGGAGATGGTAGGTGAGATAGGTGGTATCCCATTCTTAGTGTTGTTTGATTCAAGAGAATCAGATTCCTTTATTTCCCCATCTTTAGTAGAGCGTTGTGAGATTTCAGTGGCAAATCAAGATGATAAGTGGCAGGATGAGTTGGCAATGAGTTCCAAGGTGGTAGTGGTTTCCTTTATTAGAGGTTGTCCATTGGATTTGGGAGTTTGTTCCACCATTGTGGACCTTTGAGTTCTCTCTTTAGGGTCCTATGGAGTCATGTTAGCTATGGATTGTCTTGAGGCACATCATGCTAGGATTGATTGCCGTTGTAAGAGGGTGCAGTTCCTTGATGATCACGGTGAGACTGTGGAGATAATGGGTATGCAACAACCTATTTCTCTTTGTATGATTTCTGCTATGCAGTTGAAGCGGTGTGCAAGGAAAGGATGTTAGTTATTTGCAGTGATGGTGAATGACTTGGATGAGGGTGAGAGTCAAGATGATTTGTTTCATCATCTTCCTATTCTTTAGAAGTTCTTAGATGTTTTTCCTAGTGATATTATGAGTATGCCACCTAAGCGTGACATTGATTTTTGGATAGACCTAGTTCTCAAAACAGAGCTGATATCTAAGGCACCTTATCAGATGACCACTCAAGAGTTGATTGAGTTGTGGTTGCAATTGGAGGATTTTCTAGCTAAGGGTTTCATTCATCATAGTGTTTCTCTAGAGGTAGCACCTATTTTGTTTGTTAAGAAGAAGGATGGATCTCTTTGTTTTTGTATAGACTACCAATAGTTGAATAAGGTGATGATGAAGAATTGTTATCCTTTGTCGAGGATTAATGACCTTTTTTTTTTATCAAATTAAGTATGCTAATGTCTTTTCTAAGATAGATCTTAACTCAAGATATAACCAGTTATAGATTCACGAGGTTGATATTCATTGGACAACTTTTTGCACTTGTTATGAACACTATGAGTTTACAATGGTTCCTTTTGGGCTTATCAATGTGCCCCCAGTTTTCATGAGTTTGATGAATGGAGTGTTTAGGAACTATCTAGATAGATTTGTCCTTGTGTTCCTCGATGACATTATGATATATTTGAGGATTGTGGAGGAGCATGAGGAGCATTTTAGGTAGGTATTATAGTGTATTTGTGAGAATTGATTGTATGCCAATTTGGCTAAGTGTGAGTTTTTTAGACTGAGGTGAAGTATCTAGGCCATGCTATTTTAGGAGAGGGTATCATAGTGAATCCCTCTAAGACTTATATGATTGTGGATTGGCTAGTACCTACTAATGTGGGTGAAGTTCCCAATTTTATGGGTATTGTAGGATATTAATGTTGGTTTGTTCAAGGGTTTTTGAGGAAAGTTCATCCTATCACTTCTCTTCAGAGGAAAGGGAAGAAGTTTATTTGGTCGGAGCAATGTGAGACAAATTTCTAGATCCTTAAAGAGTGTCTGACTAGTGCACCTATTTTAGCCGTACCAGATCCAACAATAGATTTTATCGTGTGTATTGATGCTTCTTTAGAAGGTTTGGGAGAAGTTCTGATATAGGATGACCATGTGATTTCCTGTAAGTCACGTAAACTCAAGGACCATGAGTTGAATTATCCCACTCACGATTTGGAGTTAGTGGTAATTGTTCATGCTTTAATGAGATGGAGGCATTTTCTTCTTGGGTATCAGTTCAAGTTGCATAGTGATCATCGCAATTTGCAATACATTTTCACCCAACTGAACTTGAATGCCAGGTTGCATCGATGGATGGAGTAACTTTGTGAGTATGATTTTAAGGTTAAGTATATTCAGGGGAAGGAGAATGTTGTCACAGATTCATTGAGTCATAGGAGGCATGAGTTATCTAGTGACTGTCAACAAGGATTTGAGGAGTCAGATTCTTAGTGTTTCCTTTGGATGCTTGGTACTAGGAGGTGAGGGTAGAGATTGTTTCAGGGAGAGCTCTTGAGGGGATATTTGTAGGTTATTCTTTGTCATTTTGGTTCTATTTATGTTCCGCCTTTAGATTGCCTTCATGCTTTGATCTTGATAGAGGAACAACATCCACCTTACTCGACACATCCAGGTGTCAAGAAGATGCACGTGGATATTAGAGAGTTGTACCATTAGTCCAATATGAGGAGTGACATAGCAGATTTTGTGTCTTAATTTTTGGAGTGTCAACGGGTGAAGGAAAAGCATCAACATCTCGTAGGTTTGTTCCAATTGAACCTGGTTCTAGATTGGAAATGGGATATCATTTTGATAGATTTTATAGTTGGATTACCGATGTATTCTCGTTGATATGATGTTATCATGGTCATTGTTGATAGGCTGACCAAGGTGGCACACTTTTTTCTGAGCCAATCTTCCTACATGACAACGACAGTGTCTCGAGTTTTCATGGAGGATATCTTGAGGTTGCATGGTGTTCCTCGTCGAATTATATCAAATCGAGATCTCATGTTCACTTTAGCATTATGGACTTTGTTGGTATTTTGGTATGGTTTTGTCATTGATGTCAACACCTACTAAAACTCTAGCACTTTGGAGATCCAGCAACATTCACCGGCAAGCAAGTGACTTTTGCACAGTCACTTGTATATGGTACACCGGTAGGATATAATGATCACCGGCACTTGGAATGGCATGGATAACACTTGGTAATGTCAAAAACATCATTTTGACATCTTTTCTTGAATAATTGGTTATTGGTATATTCACATTTGTGTAAAGCGAAAAAATCGAACCCTAGTCGTTCTCCCCTCCCCAACTCCAAGGAGAGAGAAGGGAGAGTCACTAGGGTTGATGGTTTTCACTTAGGGGAGACTTTACATTCAAAAGAGGGGTTGAAACCCACAAGATCCAATCCCATGCAATGCAAGATTGGATTCTATATGAGTTTCAAGGGTTGTGACATCAAGGATAACCTCTTTTGTAAAGAATGTAGATAGAAAGATTGAACTAGGAATGCATGTAAAGTAGGAAAGATTCGCTTATAAATAGAGATAGGGATACAGGATGAAGCTGTGGACCTGGAATTAGTAGTAAAATGTTGAGACGGCACTATTCTACAAATTTGAATGAAAGTTGACCGGACGATGGCGCCCGGCGTGCACACGGTCCTCCGAAAAATCGGCGAAACGAAGGGGGATCTGTTCGTCTCTGCACAAGGATTCCAGATCTTCAATTACAGCCGCGTACCTGCAACCTACACATAGAAAAGAGAGGATGATTGGGGGGTTAGGGATGAGGGGTTTGCCTTTAGGTCAAACCTTGGTTTTGGAATTAACCAAGAAATGAGAATGCTGTAAATGTAAATGTTTGTAATGTAAACAAGTACTGATACCTTGTTGTAAGAATGTTTGTATTCTTACATGCGAAGGTGTAATGTATGTAGTATGTTGTATGTTGTATGTGATCTCCTCTTCAATGGTTGAATCATTGTCTTGAATGCAACACTTAGCCTTGAATGGAGACTTAGAATGCTCAATTGCTTGAAGGAATGCTTGAATGCTTGAATGCTTGAATGTTTGAATATCGCTTTCACCTTTTGTTCTTGCTCATTTCCTCTTTTCGACCTCCTCAAATGGGAGAGGAAATGTAGTTTATATACTTGTCAATTAGGGCTGATAGACTGATTTTCCCGACCTTTGGCCGACTAGGAAACAATATTTTCCAATTTTCAAACTTAAAGACCCGAAGCCCCAAAAGAGACCGGGCCCAAAATAGGGCCAGGGACCAGGGCGCTGGGCACCATGGTCCTGGGGGACCAGAGCGCTGGGCGCCATGGTCCCACCTCCCGGGACAGCAGGGTGCAAGGAGGATCAGGCCAGGGTGCTGAAAAATGTAGTTTTTGGTGTCATAAGCAAGTTTCGGGGTCTCCATTCAGGTTCCATGTTGCATCACCATCGTGAAGACCCAAATGCGGTCGAAATTGCAAGTGTCACAATTTTAGGACACTACATTTAGCCCCCACTTTAGCGGGAGTATAAGCATACACTCATACTTCTGGTAAAGTACAAGGAAACAACATTGAAAAACTTTCATCACGTCAAGGAGGCAAGATAAACCAAGCCCCCGGTGGACTAAGGATCTTACGACTTCGATTGACAAAGTAAAAGGGAAGATTACGAGGGAGAACCATGACTATTAGTAGTAAGGTTCCCTCACTATGAGTCATGCAAGAAAGATATCAAAAATTTTCAAGGCAAAGCTAAATTTGTCAAGAAATTTTTAAGTATTTTGAAAAGATATGAACGGGATGTATGCCCCCCTACGTTAAAGCGATCGCACACGCCTCACCGGGGGTGATTGCTTTAAGGTAGTGATACATATAAGAAATGAGAAAGGAGCATGTTATCACAAGGATTTAGCCCCCAAGTGTGAGATAAACCCAAGGATAATAGACACAAAACACAAAGCACGAGGTGACTTCACTTTCCTTGGGGTCAGTATGCTGTATGATAATTCATGTATATCATATGCATGTATGCATAATTGTTCTTCATTCCCCAATCAAGGAAGGTCACCTAGAAGAAGGGAACACATGTGTCTTTTGAGTCAACATGAGAGAGACCAAAAGAGATCTCAATGTTTTGCATCGTCCTCAAGTAGACAACACCAAGGACAACAAATAGAAGAATGAGAATAACACATAGAAGAAGTAACAAAAGAGAGAAGGAGAGAGTCTCCTATGCTAATGAACTAGTCCAGCACGTCATCTACCCCCTGATCTTGCTGATCAATATTTCGGGAAGGTAGGAAACACGCTAGAGGAGGAACATCCAACATAGCAGATGGAGCTATCACAAGATCCAAACAAGGGCTATGTTCATATCCTAAGCCATGGTGTTCTTGTCTAGGAGCTAGGATAAGTGCTTTAGAAAATTTGTTAGATAGATGGTTATCAACATCAACATATTCATATTCACTATCAGAATGAACAGGAGTAACATTTTCATCATGAATAACATTTTCATCTATATCATCATCAAGATTTATAAAAATAGGATCTTTAACTCGCACAGGATCAAGACCATCATGCATCTTATGTTTAGGAGATTTCGGCTCAATCGTCACCTGAGGAGAAAATGGAATAATATTGGTTGAAGGTGTTTTTGGGGATTGCAAAGTTTGAGAAGCAGCTGCCTGAGCTCTAAGACGACGCTTTCGTCGGTGTTCACGTGCAGAACGATTTTGTCTAGTCTTAGTAGGAAGTTGCGAAGATTGAGGAGGAGGAATGTTCTCATCCTTATCACTTGGGTGTTTAGGTTGTGGTCTCTTAGGTTGAACAATAGGAGAAGAGGAAGGTCTCTTCTCTCCATAAGAGGAAGGAGGAGGAACTGCTCCATATAATGGAGGAATACTTGGTTTAGGAAGGAGACCAAGTCCATCATGACAAGGAGGTATAGGTCTACATTTAGGAAGTTTATTAGATATAGGCATAATCACATTCATAGGGATGGGTTGGGAATCTTCTTGAGGAAAGACATTAGTTTTATCTTTCAAAGGAAGAACTTCCTTCTCAAGAATGATAGGAATATCAAGCTTGGGTGTTCTAGGTTCACTTAGAGATAGGATCATATCTTTCTTCCACTTTTGATAAGATTTAAAAAGATGATCACTTCGCGGAGGAAGAGATTGGAATTGTTTAGGCCAAAAGTAATCAATAGGAACGCTAGAAGTTCTTTCAGTTGGTTTAAAGAGACTATGATTGACAGTAACAACTTCACCATTATGGGGAAATTTCAAACACTTGTGAATAGGAGAAGCAATAGCTTTCATGGAAGATAACCAAGGATAGCCTAGCTTCACACGAAATTGTTCGGATGATGGAATAATAGCAAAGTCCACATCAAGGGATTTGTTATGGACCTCAATAGGTAATGTAATAGAACCAATTGCAGGAGAAGAAAATGCATCAAATAGTTTCACAACCACATTTGTTTCGTCATAGATCACTTGATTCAATTGCAGAGTAAAAAGAAATTCTTCAATAATGATATTAACCATACAAGAAGGATCAATAAGCACTCCATGGCAAGGTGTATTCTTGACTTTTGCAACTATATATAAAGGACCATCAGGTGCCCTGATAGTTTCACTAGAATCAAATGTGATGGAAGGCTCTTTAGGGATTTTCTGCTGCTCTACAAAGTTAATCACATTCGGAGTCATAGACACAAGATCATCAGGTGAGACAGAGGAATCATTAGTATCAATCGCATTAGAGGTATGAGAAGGTAATGGATCAGTAAAAATCTTAAGATTTTGGTTAGGAGGAGCTACAGATGTATTGCCTTTATCATTCACTCCAGAAACAGAAAGAGTATTATTATCAATCAAATCTTGAATTTTACCCTTTAAAGCAAAACATTTTTCAGAATCATGCCCAGGATGACGATGAAATTGACAAAAAGATTTGTTATCAAAATAGGGTGAGTTAATCTTTGCAGGATCTATTTGCTTTATAGGAGGAAGAGTAAGCACATTTTGTTCCAATAACTTATTCGTAATACTATGCAATGATTCATTCAAAGGAGTAAACTTTCTTTCTTTCTTGAAAAACTTAGAAATAGGAGGCACACCTGATGCCACATTCACATTGTTGTTGATGATGTTTTCATTGAATTTAATGGACTCTTTGTTCGGTTTAAACTTCCCAAATGGTTGTTGACTACTATCACCCTTATCACTCGGAGCCATAGGATTTGCTTGTTCCATTTGACTCATAGTCAGTTGATAATTGTGAAGAGTTGCGCACAACTGTTGGAAAGAAGTAAACTCAGAAAATAGAAGTTTTTCTCTAATATCTTTTTGTAAATTAGAAATAAAGATTCTTTGAATATCATTGTCAGGTACTGGAAAAGAAATTTGAGCATACAAATGCTTATATCTACCAATGAAATCAGTCACTTTTTCTCTAACACCTTGTTTACAATGCATTAAATCAATCAAAGTAACTTTAGGACTTATGTTGTTTTGAAATTGTTGAATAAAAGCATTTGCAAGTTGTTCGAAAGAAGTAATAGAATAAGAAGGCAACAAGCAATACCTTTGTAGGGCTTTATCTCTTAATGTTCTAGTAAACAGTTTTGCAAGCAATCTTTGGTCATAAGCAAAATCAGTACATATTGTTTGAAAGGTCTTAACATGTGTTAGAGGATCACCCTTACCATTATAAAGCTCCAAATGTAGAATTTCAACATGTTTAGGGGGAATAGCTCGAACAATGTCAAGAGAAAGTGGGCTCGCAACATCAAATGTGGGCACACTAAACTTAGATTGATTCATAGAGGCAATTTGTTGCTGTAAAGAAGAGACAGTTTGTGCAAGATTGTTAATGGTCGCTTCAGTCGAAGAGTTCATATTAGACGTGTTAGATTGTGATGGATGTGTTATGTTATTGAAAGAAGGTAGAGAGTAAGGTGGTGGGACACTATGATAGTTAGTCATAGGAGATGATTGGAAAGGAGGAACACTACAAGCATGAATGGAATCGCCCCCTTGTGTCATGTTCATTTGCGGAGATATAATAGGGACACTCATTGAAGGAATGAATGAAGAAGTCAGATTGAATGAAGGAAGCAGGTTGATTGAAGAAGAGGGATTGCCCCCATGACTAGTGATCATAGGAGGAATGTCTTGTATTGAAGTAGTCATTATGTTTGATGTAAAAGTAGGTATACTAGCAATAGGAGTTGTCAAAGGAATAGAATTATTAACTTGAGTAGGAGGTTGTGTGTAACCTAAGGTTTCAGCACAACTTTTCATAGGCATCACATTCGAATCCACAATGTGTGCAATACCACACAAAATATCAATTCCATTCTTATCACTTTGAACCATACGTTTTAGACCCTCAATTAATGAAAGAGCTTGACTATCGGGGTATTCTTGAGACATCCATTGTCGAAAATCATCAAATTGGTTATCCAATTTTGAAAGTTGTTCTACAGAAACCTCATGGAGAGCTTCTTCATCATTATTACCCATGTCCTCATTAAAAAGGCCATTCAAATTAGGTTCCATCTCCTCGGTAATTACACCTTGGAAAGACTTAATTCTAAGGCTTTGTCTAACGAGAATAGTGTAAGTAGGGCTTATTGTTGTAAAACTCATGAACTAAAGAAAGAGAGAAGATTTTGAATTTTAGAGGTAGCAAATTTCAATAAAACCAGCCAATCTCCTAGATTTAAGCTGTTAAATACAATCAGAACAATCTCGCAAAATTTTGGAAAAAATGTCTGGGACCGTGGCGAACGGACTGCACACGGTCCTCGCAACTTTTTTCAAAATTTTCAGGGATGAAAGTTATGATGATTTTAAAGCTAATCTGAAAAAATTGAGTGATTTTATGATCTGTAGATAGGCCAAATTAAAGTTGCAATCTCAAAATTGAACCCTACCAAGATTGTTGAAAAATGTAAAATTTGAATTTTGAAAAAGAGGGGGAAACTGAAATTTTGAATTTTATGATTTTAGAGGGAATGCTGAAAGCAATGCAAGTGTTGAAATTTAAAAATTGACTCGATTTCATGCAAAATTTGAATTTGAAAGTGGAAATCAAGGTTGTTGCAATTAAACACTTAATTTCAAAAGTCACAAACTGCAAAAATTTGAATAAAACACTGAAATTTTGAATGAATGCTAACACACTTTTCAGATTTAGGACTGTAAGAAACACAATTTTGATACAAATTTCAATTTCAACAATTTTTGAATGATTAGAAGCCTCAATCCAAGCAATCGCTAGACCAACTTTGACTTTAATTTTGAAAGTGTTAAAATTGATAAAATCAGCCAAAATTCTGGATTTTAGCAGAAAAATACAGTAAGATCTAGCTCCCGAAATTTTGGAAAAAATGTCGAGGACGATGGCGCTCGGGGTGCACACGGTCCTCGCAACCTTTTTCCAAATTTGTAGGGATGAAAGATATTGTGATTTTATTGCGGAATCCAAAGTTACAGCCGATTTGGAGGTGTTTTGATTAGTGAAATTATCAATCAAAGGTTGAATCAAGGTGGTCTTAAAAATTAGGGTTTTGACACTTAACCACTTAATTTTCAAAATTAAAGCACAAATATGAATTGACAATTTGCAATAGAAGGGTAGATCTGAAACAAGTATTAACAATTAAACATTTCACAAGTTTAATTACTAAAAAGAAAATTTTAGGGTTTTTATGCAATCAACCTCTAAAATTTGCAAAAGATCAAACATGGAAATTTAATTAGGAAAGCAAAATTTTCAGATCTAACCATGGATAATCAGAATGAGGATGTTCACGTCGGGTTCACCAAAATGTAAAGCGGAAAAATCGAACCCTAGTCGTTCTCCCCTCCCCAACTCCAAGGAGAGAGAAGGGAGAGTCACTAGGGTTGATGGTTTTCACTTAGGGGAGACTTTACATTCAAAAGAGGGGTTGAAACCCACAAGATCCAATCCCACGCAATGCAAGATTGGATTCTATATGAGTTTCAAGGGTTGTGACATCAAGGATACCCTCTTTTGTAAAGAATGTAGATAGAAAGATTGAACTAGGAATGCATGTAAAGTAGGAAAGATTCGCTTATAAACAGAGATAGGGATACGAGATGAAGTTGCGGACCTGGAATTAGCAGTAAAATGTCGAGATGGTGCTGTTCTGCAAATTTGAGCGAAAGTTGACCAGATGATGGTGCCCGGCGTGCACACGATCCTCCGAAAAATCCGCGAAACGAAGGGGGATCTGTTTGTCTCTGCACAAGGATTCCAGATCTTCAATTACAGCCGCGTACCTGCAACCTACACACAAAAAAGAGAGGACAATTGGGGGGTTAGGGATGAGGGGTTTGCCTTTAGGTCAAACCTTGGTTTTGGAATTAACCAAGAAATGAGAATGCTGTAAATGTAAATGTTTGTAATGTAAACAAGTACTGATACCTTGTTGTAAGAATGTTTGTATTCTTACATGCGAAGGTGTAATGTATGTAGTATGTTGTATGTTGTATGTGATCTCCTCTTCAATGGTTGAATCCTTGTCTTGAATGCAACACTTAGCCTTGAATGGAGACTTAGAATGCTCAATTGCTTGAAGGAATGCTTGAATGCTTGAATGCTTGATTGTTTGAATATCGCTTTCGCCTTTTGTTCTTGCTCATTTCCTCTTTTCGAACTCCTCAAATGGGAGAGGAAATGTAGTTTATATACTTGTCAATTAGGGCTGATAGACTGATTTTCCCGACCTTGGGCCGACCAGGAAACAATATTTTCCAATTTGCAAACTTAAAGACCCAAAGCCCCAAAAGAGACCGGGCCCAAAATAGGGCCAAGGACCAGGGCGCTGGGCGCCATGGTCTTGGGGGACTAGGGCGCTGGGCGCCCTAGTCCTGAAGGACCAGGGCACTGGGCGCCATGGTCCCACCTCCCGGGACAGCAGGGTGCAAGGAGGATCAGGCCATGGTGCTGAAAAATGCAGTTTTTGGTGTCATAAGCAAGTTTTGGGGTCTCCATTCAGGTTTCATGTTGCATCGCCATCGTGAAGACCCAAATGCGGTCGAAATTGCAAGTGTCGCAATTTTAGGACTCTACAATTTGCATATTTGATATTACCGGCAAATAGGTCTAGGGTATACACCGACAGGTTTATCTTTTCCAGATCAGCATGGCATGCTTTGGAGATGATTAATTATTGTTGTAAATGCATTAAGCTAGCATGTTCAATCGGTTATTGCATCAGATATTGTTTTGTTTGTAAAATGCTTTTATTGTAAATATCTTGTAGAGACGACCTACTAAAATTGGTCTTAGGTTATGGTATAAATGTAAGATCTTATTTCTAAGATCAAGTGTGAGGAATGCGAAAAAGGATTGTGTAAAGGTATATGTGAGAATAAGCAGAGCTATACATGTAGACATCATTTGAAGATTGAAGGAGGGTTTTTGTGAAGACAGTCAGAACTACATTGGTATTGAATCCAACATATGAAGATGCTATTTTGTGCAGTACATTATTGTTGGATTTAACCATCCAATTGTAGTCATTGTGACTCCCATTTTGCGATTGAGCAGTGATCTCTAGGCGCTTGGCCCTTTTGCATGTGCAGACCCCATTTATGTAGAGTTACTATCTGCAGTAGTATCATCTAATTGTGGGTAAGGTTTCCCACCATGGTTTTTCCCTTACAGGGTTTCCACGTACAAATATTGGTGTTATGTGTTGTGGATGACTTTGTCTTTATGTTTCATACACTAATCCTTACCGGTATAGCAATTAACTGTTAAATCTATCTACTGACATATTGAACTGGTTTACCGGTATTAAGCATTAAGTTGGTTAAGTTGTTTTGGTTTGAATTTATTTGACAACTGATTCACCACCCCCCTCTTAGTTGTCTTCGAGATCTAACAGACTTCTCCTCAACATGACTTAGAAGCTCAGTTGAACTTCAGTTCAACATTCCATCCAAAGATAGATGGTCAGACTGAGAGAGTTAATCGGGCTCTAGAGGATATGCTTCAGATGCATGTCATGAATCAACAACCGCAATGGGAGGACTACCTATAGTTGGTGGAATTTGCCTACAATAATGGTTATCATAGTTTGATTGGCATGTCTCCTTTTCAGGCCTTGTATGGTCGACCTCATCGTACGTCTTTGAGTTGGGATCATTTAGAAGATAGAGTTCTTTTGGGGTTAGAGGTGTTGTAGGAGATGGAGCAATAGGTGATTTGTATTTGAGAGCATTTTGTGGCAGCATGAGATAGGCAAAAGAAGTATGTAGATGCTGATCATATGGATCATCAATTTTTTGTGGGAGACAAGGTGTTTTTGATGGTTTGTTCATGAAATAGTCCTATCCGTTATGGAAAAGGATCTAAGTTGGAACCTCATTTTGTTGGATGGTTTGAGGTTTTGGAAAGGACTAGTCTTGTAACTTGTCTCACATCCATGATGTGTTTCATGTTTTAGTTTTAAGGCCATATTTTCCCGATGTGATCCATGTTTTGGATTGAAATGCCTTTTAGGTAGAGGACGAGCAACTTCCTTTGGAGCCTGTGCATATTTTGCAACATTGGGGGCTAACCCTTAGGGGTCACAATATGGAGCAGGTAAGAGTCCAATGGGATCTGAATGATGAGTCTTGGGTGACATGAGATGATGCAACATGGGTGAGAGATCTTTCCCTATTTGTTCACAGGCTTCCAAGAGTAAGCCTAGGCAAAGTGGGGGAGAATGTAGTGCCCCTCCCCGATTCATCTTTCTTTTATGCATGGATAGAATTCATAGACCTGGTTTAGACTTATTGTGATGCTTTTGATTGATATTTATGGCTTTGTTATATTTTGGACTCTCTCTCTCTCTCTGTATATATATATATGTTCAAGACTATTATGATGTTGGATATTCATGTGCACTCATTATATGCACTTGATGGTTATGCTTGCTTATGATGATATCATGTTATGTGTTAGCCCTTCTTCATGTTATATGGGATATGTTGATGTTATTGATAATTCTATGGTTTCCATGATTGTATTATCATTGTATTCATGAAAGAGACGATGTTATACCACTTGTTTATGAGCAAGGTGTGATGGTGCATGAATGCAGGTACTAGACATTGACTCCACTTGGTTTTATAGGTTTCAGCGTGTCTTAATCCCAATGAAAAGTAGATTGGATGTGACATGAGACCCTATCACACACTCTAGGCTTAGTTGGTACCTTGTTAATTCTAGTGTTTTTCTTAGAGTTGCCTTTTTGGTTGTTATGTGACATTTTATGTCATCCTATGTTGGGATGCTTCATGGAGTTGTGATTATTAGTTAATTGATACACATGGTTTATAAATTTTTAAATTAATTTGGTTGATCATAATATAAATATAATTATTATTTATGCATTTGATATATTTAATTTATTGGTTATTGGATTATTTAATTATTTATTTAATTTTTAATCTTTTTACTTGTTGCTTTATTGTTTATTTACCTACTCTTTTTCCTTATTGGTTTAATTAATTGCTTACCCATTTTTACTTATTTGACTTAATATTTATTTTACTTACCCTTTTCTTCTATTGGCTGATTTGGGAAATAATATTATTTAATAATATCTTTACATTGATTTTCGTAATGGTTGGTAAGGTTTATTGTTAATTTTATTATTTTCCATCCTGGTGTGATGAGGTATGGTTTTGAGGATTTATTTAAATATTATTTTTTTATTATGCTCAGGGGTTCTTTTGGCTGGAGAAAATGTTGTGTTCTAAATTTTTAATCTTAAACGAAATTTTCAACATACGATTGAGAATTGAATATTTGGTTGGGAATTGCATTGATGTTGGATTTGTTGGCAATTGACACTCATCTGGTGACTTCTGATGGTTGATTATTGGTTTAGGGTTGTCATTGATGGAAACTCTTCTTGAGATTCCTATCCGGTAATCATGGATCTTAATTTCTGGAAGAGGATGTTAACCGATAGCCAATTAACCGGTATTTGAGGTTGAACATGGCAGTTTTGGTTTGGAAGCTTTTTGGTGATTGTGGTGTATTGAATCATGTATGGGATGATTGAGACGACATAGAAACATCATTTTATCATTGTTTTGGTGATCCATATTTATCTTTGGTGATCCGATCAAGCCGACATATGACTACATGTTATATTAGTAGGACGACTTGATAAATGATCCATTTTGTGATTGCATATATATAGGACTGGTGTGGGAGATCTTTTGATGGATGGTATGATTGTATGCGAGTGAGTGGTGATTGAGAATCAATTTTGGCATAGTTTCACATGTGCATTCTTGATCTGGTAGCTGACTGAGATAGAGAATAGAGCAGAAGAACAAAGGTGATACAATCAGTATATTTGGCACTTACCAAAACTCATCCAGGCATTGTAGATGTTGTTTTGGAGTTCATTTATTGTAATACATGACTATAATTGATTTGTAAGGTAGTGAGACTTCCAAGGTTGTAGCCCTTATTGTATTTGAGTAGTGAGCTCTAGGCAGTGTGCCTGAATGCCTATGCATTCCCCATATTGTAATATAGTTTTTCTACTGGCCATAGTGGAGTAATATTGTGGATTCAAATCCCACCGTGGTTTTTCCCATTTGGGTTTCCACATAAAAATTTTGGTGGTATGGTTTTGTGGTTGTTTGTCTTATGTTCCTACATTTCAGTTCCATGTTTATGCTTCCGGTGGTTTAAAGTTAAATTAGAAAATTTGGTAACTAGTAGATCACTGATTCAACCCCCCCTCTCAGTGATCTTTGATTCCAATAATTGGTATCGGAGCTTAGTTACTCTGAGGAAGCTTAACCACTTGAGGAAGGTCTAGGAGATTGAATCAGCGGATTTCAATTTTCAGAGACGACTTAGTGTGGCACTTGAGGATCTTGATGCAACAAGAAATAAGATTAGTTCCTTGAAAAGTAACCTGAATGCTACTAATGAATTCATTAATAACTTGAAGGATCAAGTGAATACTTCAAGAGACAAGAGAAAGGAATTGATGGAAAAGCTGAAGGAGAAAGAAGATCAAATCATGGAAAATCAGGGTAAAGTTGATGAAGTTGACAACCTTGAGAGAGAGAATGTTACATTGAAGAATGAGATGCAATCCATTATGATGAGACTAACTAAGGAGATTGAGGACCGAAAGAAGAATGAAGAGAGTTAATCAAGTTTACTTATGAGAATGATTAGTTGAAACTAGAGTTGACACAGTCAAGGAAAAATGGTCAAGAACTTGAAAGACAAATTATTGCCTTAAGAGATGAACTTTGTACTACAAATGAATACAAATGCAAATTCAAAGCTAGCTTAGCAAGGCTTGATGAGATGCTGGAAAGTCAGAGACATGGAAAGGACATGCGAGGTCTTAGATTTGAGAAAGGTGAATCCTCCAGATCTGGACATAGAAGTGCAAAACCTAAATAGAAGAAGAGAAAGAATCCTCTGGTAAGATAGCCTAATGCTCATAAATTCAATGGTAGATGCTTTACTTGCAATAAATTTGGTCATATGGCGAATCAATGTAGAAGTACGGTGAATAATGGAATGAACAATATGAACAATGGTCCTACCTTTACTGGTTAGTGTTTCATATGCAATAATTTTGGTCACAAGTCAAATATGTGTAGAGCAGTAATGAATAAATTCCAAAACAAGAGATGCTATTCTTCTGGGATGTTTGGAAACATCTCTAACCCATGTAGGATGAGACCAAATCAGATGAACTTCAGACCTGTGCATAATATTGTTTGTTGTGCATGCAATAGAACCGACCATATTGCAAAATATTGTCGAAGCAAGAATGGTGTTCTGGTAGACAAGAACAAATTAGATGAGAAGGGGAAGGCAAAGGTAGAGGAGATCAGAGACAAGCATGAGAAGATGTGGGCAAGAAAAGATGAATCTAAAGCAGATAATAGATTTGCACCCAAATCCGGTGCAGGATCTTCATCTGGTAACTAGAGCTTTATGCCTTCGGGGAAACTTTTCATGTAGATTCTAATAATCCCCTCTTCGGTGATCTGCAATTTATTCAGAAAGGTTGCAGAAGGAAAGTAAGTCGTATATGCAAATGTTATCTGAAAGTTTCATTGAAGATTTGATGCTATGATAAGCAACTCCATGAAAATCAAGGTAACCGGTTGCAACATTTATTACAATGCATAATTAGGTTTTTGAAGGTTAAAAGGGAATTTTAAATCTTCATTCATCACAAGGTGATCAAGAGAAGAGTGCAGAGAAGAAGAGCAAAGTGATTTGGCGATCTAATCGATTGTAATAATCCTAAAGTGAATTCCAGTGCCCGGTTGTGAATTAAGGTATTTATCTATTTCAAGCTATCAATTTCAACAAAGCTTAAGTTCAAAATGGCTTCAGCTTCTGGAATCGATACCCAATTGGTTGTGGAGATTAAGGATAGAGCCCAACTTGTTTTTAAGAAACATCCTTTCAAAACCAGTCGAGGATGATCCTGAAGGAACATTTTCCTCTGTACCCTACGATGTTCTTCACAATGAGGACATAAGGGCATATATTCATTGTGATCTTGATGAACTCGGGAGAGTAGACATGTTGAACCTGTATAGCAATCATCTGGCAGATAGCTTGGGAAATCTCAAGCCCAAATATCAACACTTGCAGGCCAAGGGTTTTTCTCAGTTCGTGCATTTTTTGAATTTTGATGAGAAATAATGGATCCGGTTCATACTCAACAAAATCCATGATTAATTTATGTGGTTGGATAAGCCTCACAAGATTACTCAACAAGTAATCCGTGTCATGACTTGTTTGAGTGCATTCAGTGAAGTTTCTAGCATGAGGAAAATATCAAACAATACTATGATTTCTGCCATTGGTTCTAAGTTTGACATTAGGGGATGACCATAAACGACATTCTGGAGCATGATGTCAAGTTTGCATCAATGGTGGTTGGATATAAAGTTTACCAATCAAGCAGACAAAACTCTGTCTATAAAGGAATTTGATAAAGCAGAGGTAAAGGTTTTTGAGGTAGACAAAGGTAAAGGAGTTGTTGATCCAACAATTGACACTCCTTCAATCACAATGACCCCACCTTAAATCTCTGTAAATCTAGATGGTCTTTTAAATCTTGGAAAAATGTCACCTGCAGAGAAGTTGGTGCTTGTACCAACTATTCAAGCTCAGGCCAGTCAAGATCTGATAAAATCTAAGTCTGAAGATGATGCAGAACATCTATCACAAACCATAAAACCTTCATTCAAGGGTATTACTAACCCAAAACTAATACACGACCTTAAACTTGAATCAAGAGGCATATAAAAAGATCAACCACTCTTCTCAACTCCAAACCAATTTCAAAGGTTATATTCCATCCCTATAGACCTTCACTCAAGATTTTAGATCATAACATTCACCATAACATGAGTGTTAGGACCCAGGAGGCAACTGAGAGGGGGGGCGAGGGGGGGGGGGGGGTGAATCAGTTGACTATGAATTTCAACCCAAATGAAACTTAATCAAACTTGATACATTATACCGGTAAACCAAACTTAATATCGGTTAACAGATTAATAGTTAATATCAATACCGGTGAAACTTAATGCAAGGAACAAAAATAGAAACAACATCCACAACACATAACACAGAGATTTGTACGTGGAAACCCTGTAAGGAGAAAAACTATGGTGGGAAACCTTACCCACAATCAGATGATACTACTATAGATAGTATGTGTATACAAATGGGGTCTGCACATGCAGAAAGGCCAACTGCCTAGAGCTCACTGCTCAATCACAAAATAGGAGTCACATTGACTATAATTGGATGGTTAAATCCAATGATAATGTACTGCACAAAGTAGCATCTTCAATGCTCGATTCAGTATCGGTTAAGCTCTAATAATCACCTTCAAACCTTCCTTGAACCTTCTCTATGGTCTGCTCATATTATCTTCAATATTTGCACATACCATGTTATAATACCATATACCATGTACCATTACATTCTCTTCTTCTTCTTTTTATCTCATCAATTGAGGTCTTACATATATACCAAAACCTAAGATCAAATGTGTAGGTCGGCTCACTAAGAATATTACAATTAAATCAATTACAAATAAGTCAAGATGCAATGCATCATGTCGGCTCAATACATTTACAACAATATCCAATCAATAAATCATCTCCATAATGTGTCATGCCGATCTAGAATAGATAATGCATATCGGTCCATAACCTAGACCAATTTACCGGTAACAACAAATATGTCAACCCGATTAGACCAATAACCAAAACACAAAAACCAAGTATCCAAACCATTTCTTCGACATAACCAAGTGATCTCCAGATGATAACAAGTCATCCTTAGTGTCGGTGAACAATATAACCTATTGGTGAACAATATACCGGTGACTGTACATAAGTCACTGAACTTGCCAGTGAACATAATGTGTCGTTTCAACATAACCAAAGATTTCTAGAAGGACAAGTTTTGACATCAATGAAAAAACTAATGCAACACATCCATAATACCAACAATGAGAAAACAAATTCTTATTTGCCATGGAATACCCTAGTTCAGGGTTTCATCCCTTAAAAACTGTTTTCACCAAAAATATCACAAATCATTCAATTATTAACCAAATTAATTAAGACAAAAAGAATTGGAAATAGGATTTAGAGACCTTTCCAACAAATTTATCCTTTCTTAAATATTATTCCTCATGAGACCACACCAAATGCTGCAACCGAACTGTTGTTGCCTTCACCAATATGCTTTTCACCATGAACTGTAGCAAATAGTCATCAATAACTTTTTAAATATTGACAATAACATAAAATTTATTTAGTAAGATGTTATATTATAGAGTTACACAAGTTATCTCCAAATTTCAGCCAGATCCAACGATTAAATCAAACTTTATGATCATTTTCCCAAAAATAGGTAACCCTTGGCAGGGTTTTGACAATTATTGTAAAAACAAACATATCTTGCCAAATACTCCACAAAAATGCATAATAAAGGATTAATATGAAATATATTTCATTTATATATAATTAAATAAAATATACATATAAAATTACACCAAATGTGATCCATGGATCTATGACAGTCACAGATTCCTTAAAACCTTATGATAGTTTGAGGGTTTGATGGATAATCTTTGTCAAATCCCCTCCAAACTGATCCACCTTCTTGATTTCAACCAAACATGGTTTGATAAACAATTTAAACCTCCTTCCTAATTACTCTAACCACCTCATGACCAATGGATTTCATTTTTACACTTTTGTTGCACTTTTTGGCAATGTTGCAACTTTGCAATTTTTACAATTTTTGCATTTTTGACATAAATGACTCTAACCCTTACATCGACACTTTTAACACTTCAAGATGGACCAAATATGATATCTTTGGACAAAATTTCTCATTTAGACTTACATATTATGATTCAATGGACTTAAATAACCTTAATACATTATGAATGACTCAAATACAATAAAATTGCTCATATTATAACTTTTGACCTCCTGGTATGCTTGTGTGCTTAGGTGCCTCTGCACCATACTCCCAACCTTGAAAAGTTTCCAAGTCCCTTGGAAACATGGGTACAATGACCTCCAAGAAAAAATTTGAGTGAAATTTTCACCTTTGTCTTCATCTTTACCTCTTTATGCCTCTTTATGTTGTTTCTTCCTTCTCGAACAATCGCTTTGTGACACCTACCAATGGAGTTTGTAGTGGCTGCCATCCAAGTGCTTTTACCAACCATAAGTCCACCTCTCCATGATGAATCACCTCACCAATAGCCTATGTGCCTCACCTATGATTTCTCCTCTTTGCCTCTCTCCCTAGTGTTTTGTCAATCAATGGACCATCCCTTTGGCCCTTGACAGACCTTCCTTGTCTACCCACACACAACACCAACTTCCTCTTGCAGCTAGATGGACAAGAACCTTGCAACCAAAAACTCATTAGAAAAAACCAAATAAAAAATCCTTCTTGGCTAGGTCCTGATGTGAGTTGTCACTCCTCACACTCTCAGGCTCTTCTAGTTGTGATACCAATTTGATGCAGAACATCATGAAAAACCAACCAAGAACCCCAAATCAACCATGGAGTCCCAATCCTAGGGTGCTCAATGACCAAAAATAATATTCAATCTGCAACCTTGATATGTTTGAGTCATCTAACAAGATTACTATCAGCCAACCAATCCAATATCAAATATTTCATATCATTTTTTAACCCTTTAAACATTAATCAAGACCCAAACAATGCATTATGTTGTCCCAGTGAATGACAATCTGATAGACCCGTACTTAGTTATTAATAAATTTCAAACCCTACAATATTTTGAAGATCTTTTTAGTGAGGCTGTATATAACGAGGTTTCTAAAACCATATCCAAAATTTAAAACAATCCAATGGTGTAGTTAAGAGTTATGGTCTCTGCACCGAGACCATTTTGACTATTACAGAAAAAACAAGAAGTCTGCATTCCTAGTCCGCTTAGGGCATGAAATATCTCATAAAAGACTTAACCAATCACATTGAAAATGAATTAATTTGAAATATAATTCAACCCTCTAGCAAACACCAAAGTTATAACATTTTTCAATGGTGCAATCAAAATATTTAGTGAAACTCTCCACAAACCCCAATTTGGAGGGTTTTTTTTACAATTTTCACCAAAACTTGCATAACTTTCTTTAAAGTGATTGAAATTAAATGAAACCAAAGGGAAAACAAATTTAAATCATGCCATTATCATATCCAATATATTTCCAATGAGACAACTAATTTTTCATAAATAAAAATGTGAACGATCAGACTGTAATACCTAGAAAACAATGTGGAGTGTGTAAAAACTTTAAATGTTATTCATTTCCTTCCTCCAATCATACACCCCCCCCTTGGATTCAACCAAATGATGGATTTTATAACCTCCACACATCCATATGGAAGTTAAAACTACCCAAGACCAATTACATCCTTGGTTTGTAACTTTTAGAACATGGTTTGTTGCTTGACAACACTTTACATCATTGACAACTTTCACATTTTAGAAAAAATGACCTCTAAACTTCTCTTAGACACTTTGAACACCTTATAATTGACTCAAAACAACCTTTTACATAATTTTTACCCTTTAATGACTCTTTTACACAATATTGACCTCCTTGACCATATTAGGACCCAGATACTCAACTTGAGCAACTTGTTACAAATGAGTGGCATTGCCTTACAAAATGACTCATCATGCCTTGAAGACAATCATAGACTCAAAAACTTATGAAATTAATCATGACATAACTGGTGACAAGGTGCTCCTGCACCAGAAGATAAAAAACTTATTTTGATGTCAGTTGATGTTATGCAGAAGATGGTTCCGGGTGTACAATTAGATGCTAATGCTAGCCCCTTCGATAAATTGTTACAATTGATTAATAGTGTAAATACTACTTTTAATTATTTAGAGAAGACTGCTACTAAACAAGTTTGGGATAGATTTAAGGATGTAAGAATGCAAACATTCTGAAAAATGATTGAAGATGATAGAGTTAGATTGAATAAAGGTTTGTGGATTATTTCAGATGCATTGGCAGAAGGTGGTAAATTATATAAGTCTTGTCTAATTTTGCTCAAATTTATTGTAGATATAGACAAGAAAATAAGTGTTTACTAGGGAAAACTCCCTGGTATTTCATAGTGTTTTGATCCTAATGTAGCTCTAACCAGTAGTGTTGAAGGGAAGATATTGGCTCTCAATGATTAGATCTCAAACCTTAATACAGATAAGGACAAAATTTTGAGGAGAGTTGGTGAACTCCAAAACCTGATTGCCCCCCAGTTGAACACCATGTTGAGCAATAAACTAGATTGTATGAAGGCAATGGCCCAACCTATTTCATCTGATTTGAAGGAAGTAGAGTTTCATGCAACTGTAATTTAGTGTGTTCATTACAGTTTTAGATAACTTGAAGAGTGGTTGGGACACTCACCTAGGATTTTTGAAGACCATTTTTGCTGACATCTTCAAGTACTTGTAAAGTCTCCGACAAGTATCTCTGTATATAAGTTTTGGGTACCACCCCATCTTTGGCATTGTTGTCAAAGGGGGAGAGTAAAGGTCAAAAATGTATAGTAGAAGAGTGTAATTACATGTTTTAGAATTCCTTGTCTAAGGGGGAGTCTTAGAAATTCTTTTGATCTAGTGTATCATGTTTTTCAACACTTCTAAGTCATTTTTTCACGAGTGTTACCATCAATGCCAAAGGGAGAGATTATTGGCAATTGACACTTGTCCGGTGACTTTTGATGGTTGATTATTGGTTTAGAGTTGTCATTGATGGAAACTCTTCTTGATTTTCAGAAGAGGATGTTAACCAGTAGCCAATTAACTAGTATTTCAGGTTGAACAAAGTAGTTTTGGTTTGGAAACTTTTTCGGTGATTGTGGTGTATTGAATCATGTATGGAATGAATGAGCGGATATAGAAACAACATTTTATCATTGTTTTGGTGATCCATATTTATCTTTGGTGATCCAATCAAGTTGACATATGACTACATGTTACACTAGCAAGCCAACTTGATAAATGATCCATTTTATGATTGCGGATATATAAGACTAGTGTGGGAGATATTTTTGATGGATGGTATGATTGTATGCAAGTGAGTGGTGATCAAGAATCCATTTTGGCATAGTTTCACGTGCGCATTCTTGATCCGGTAGCTAACTGAGATAAAGAACAAAGCAAAACATAGCATAACAGCAAAGGTGATACAACCAGTATATTTGGCACTTAACTAGAACTCATCCAAGAATTGTAGATGATATTTTGGAGTTCATTTACTATAATACATCACTGTAATTGATTGGTAAGGCAATGATCCTTTCGGGGTTGTAGCCCTTATTGTATTTGAGCAGTGAGCTCTAGGCAGTGTGCCTGAATGCCTGTGCATTCCCCATATTGTAATATTGTTTTTCTACTGGACATAGTGGAATAATATTATGGGTTCAAATCCCACCGTGGTTATTCCCATTTGGGTTTCCACGTAAAAATTTTGGTGTTATGATTTTGTGGTTGTTTGTCTTATGTTCCTGCATTTCAATTTCATGTTTATGATTCTGGTGGTTTAAAATTAAATCAGAAAATTTGGTAACCGGTAGATCACTGATTCACCCTCCCCCCTCTCAATGATCCTTGATTCCAACAAGATTTGGGATTGATTGACATCTCCAGATTCTTCTTCAAAATTCTTTGACCATTCCTTCAATTTTGTAGGTTGGTGGATTTGAGCCTAATGGTTTTGGGATTTTAATTTGAAAGGAAATATTGCATGTCGTGTTTGAAAAATGGAATTTTGTGGCAATGTGTTGTGGAAGGTCTGTGTGTGTGTGATTGAAAATGTTGTATTTAATTAAATTAAATTGGTTTATTTGTTATCGGGTGTTCTGGACTTCCTAATCATTATTTCTAACTTATTTTTTATCTAAGATACATAAAAAGATATTCATATAATCTCATCAACAACTATATAATACCATCAATGCTAATCATAATCAAATAATCTCTATTTTCTTAGATTACTGGTTAGTTTCTCTGGGGTATTTTGGTGGGCATTACATTTATGTTATTTTCATTGTTTTTAAATGGACCAAGTAAGGGGATGTCATTACCTAGACTTAATTTTTAGATGTCTTAAGCGGATGTTTAATTAAAGGACATGGCTTAAGGGGATGATTTAAATTCTTATGCATTATATTGTTAAAAATGAAGTTTTATGAAATTTTCATTGTGCAATTTAATTTAATATGATGTTCATCTATTTCAAAATTATATCAAGTAGATCTTAAATAAAATATTGTTTTAAAATGGAACTTAATGAGATGTAATGAGCACATGGCTTAAGGGGATGATTTAAATTCTTATGTGATATTGTTTAAACTTTTATGTATTATTAGATCAAATTTATATATAATCATCATTTAATGTGTCATCGAATGTATGTATATAGAACTCATCAAACATGTGATATATTTTTCCATTGTTGGAATCAAGAGAACACTGAGAGGGGGGTGAATCAGTGTTCAACAATTTTTAATTTAATAACCCAATCTTTCAACCACTTAATGCAAATGAAGAAAAGTAAAGTGCAGAAACACAAAGCCAAGATCAACAACACCATAACACAAAGTTTTTTTATGTGGAAACCCAGTTAAGGGAAAAACCATGATGGGATTCAAACCAATAATATTAATATACTTTGCTAGAAGTATAAAAATATTAGATAAGGGGAATGCACATGCATTTAGGCACACTGCTCAATTACAAATAAGGGCTACAACCCATAAGGCTCACTGCCTTACAAAATATTTACATATGATTACAAGAAGTTTTGAACTATTTAATAACATTAAAAAATGCTCGAGTATAGTTTTGATTAAGCACAAAACAGATGATCACACTCTGCTCTGCTACTCTGCTTTGTTCTGATATTATGTATTATATCGAAGCACAGATCTTCCAACTGCACACATGAACTTGTGCACAATTACTCATACACACTTCACACACAACCATCGATCTACCAAATAATCAAATCAATTGGTCTAATATATCCGCAACATTAAATTAGATCAATTCCATGTTGGGTCAAAAACCTCATTACACAAATGAAACGTGTTACCCAAGTCGACTCAATTTGATCCAAAAACAACTAAGTGGACCAAAATAAGATGTCCACATGCTTCCCATATGTCAGCTCAACAACCTCAAACATGCAAACAACTACCAAAATTACTTCGCATGATCCGTACAATGAATCTTCACATGTTATTGTCACAAAACACTGTTCTACCAGAAAACTATCTACTGGATCTTCCAACTTACTCAATTCACAACACCAGAGACCATAGACTTGAAATAAGGCATATTACACATCCATAATGCATCTTTGAGATCCATGACACCAATTACTCAACACAACTAATCTACCAACCAAAACACTGTACACTCTTTCAGACAATCCATTCTTCTCATCAGACCTCACTAGAGCTCAATCAATCTTCCGGAATGAATGAATCATGAATTAATGATTGGATATCTGAATCAAGTTTCCATCAATGACATCTGATCATCAATGCATTTCCAACAATCTCCCCCTTTGGCATTGATGGCAACACTTAGTGAAAAATGACTATGTCGGACCAAAACCAAAATATATACACAGCAATAAGAATCTAATTACCTGACTCAAAAGAATCAAAGAATCAAATATCTCCCCCTAAGATCAAAAGTTTTCACTCATGTATTCTCCCCCTTTGACATCAATGGAAAAGATATGATTCAAGAAATAAAAAATGCTATTTACATATGCACACACAATCCTTATACAGTCACAAATTTTGAAGGTATCACCATAAGAATTCTTCAATAAGTCCAAGTGGTTGTCCCAACCTTTTTGCAGATTCTCCAACATGGTTATGAACCCATTAAGAAAATAAGCTTTGCCTCTGCTATCTTTATATCATCTGGATTACCGTTGGCCAGAGCATCTTGAGCATCTTTGAGAGCACTTAGCATAATGTCTAGCTTAGGAGTAATGAGACTCCTAACTTCACCAACTCTCCCAATTATTCTCTCTCGATCATGGTTCAGGATTCTGGTTTTCTCAAGTAGAGATATTAATTGATTTTCATGACTACTCAATGATGTTGTTAGGGAATCAACTGATTGAGATATGCATTCAAGATCATTCTCATACACCTTAGACTTCTTCTCAATAAATGCAGTGAACTTTTTTAAGGATAGACATGATTTATATGAGTTCCCACCTTCAAACAATGCATCTTGCATACTCTTCACACACTCTCCTAATGTGGCTCTATCTTTGGCGATCATCCTTTTCAAATTTTGAAGCCTCTTCTAGTGTTCTCTTGCTAAATTCATCAAAATTGTCATACCACTCTGATAGTGGCTCCAAGTTACAATTCTTAACAACTTCATTAACAATTTGCTCTAATGTTATGGGAGGTACAATAGTGATTTTTTCTTGTTTTAGTGACTCGTCAAACTCAGATGTATTAGATTTCTTACCAAACCTTGTTCTACCAGAAGGATTCTCCTTTGTGATCTTGGTAACTTTTGGAGTTTGGACCTTCACTTCCTTCACGGCTTCATCAGATTCAATCTCTTTTTCATCCACAATCACAAATATGACTGTCTTCCTCTTCTTTTCACCACCAAATGGCTTGATTGAAGATTTAGGCTTGCTTGCTAGCTTTGTAGGACTGGAGGAGGGAGTTGTACTTCTAACTTGCCTTGGCTTAGGCTTAGGAACCTCCAATTTTGATTCCTTTTTCATAGTCTTCTCCTCAAAGAGAATATTTTCCTCTTTATCTTTTCAGATAGCTTCCTTTGTTATCCACATACTTTCTGCAAGAGCCTCTACTTCCTTCCTTACCTTCTTTTGAATCACCAGTTTCTTGAACTGCTAATGAAGTTTTAAGCTCTTCTCCTCATATGTTTCGAACCTCTCCTCATTAGGGTCCACCGGTTCGCTCAACCTATGTTGTTCATATAGTTCCAAAATTTGTTCTTTGACCTCATAATCCATATAGCTTGGGGCTCTACAACTTACATCAAACACTGATTTTAGTATCTACCATGAAGCAAATGGTTTCTTGATATTTCTCTACAATAGACATAGGGATCCTTTCCCTATCATGAATTTCCTTCTGGAAGTTATTGAAATAACCCCATGTATTCTTGTTTTAGAACTTGGAGTCACCAAAATTGTATAGGTGTTCCTGGATTTGAACTCCTACAGGTCTATCAAATGCCCATTGCACTAGACCAACACTTGGAACCTCTTGCACAAAGTAGAAAAACATACATAGAAGCAATGTGCTAAACTTGAAAGGTTGTTTCTTGTTTTCTTTGATCTTCTTAATATTCTTGATAAGCTCACTCTAGACCAGCTCACAAAGATCATATTTCTTGTTCTCTCTCATCATCTCATATGCGGCATAGATGGCAGTACCCAAAACAAAATTTTCTCTGCTAGAATAATAGATTTTGTACCCAATGACCATTGATACAAACTTGATATCATGCTCCAGGATGTTGTTGATTGTCATCGCCTGTTTGTCAAATTTTGATCCTGTCGCATTGATCACAATGTTATTCTTCACAACTTTTAGGGATGGTAGTTCTTCGATTGCACATAATCCTATTACATCCTGAATGACTATCTTGGTAATTTTGTGAGGCTTATCCAACCATATAAATTCATCATGAACTCGTCTTAAGATGAACTAGATCCATTCTTGTCCATAGAACATCAGAAAAACTAATGAACTGCGCAAAACCCTTGTTCTCCAATTCTTGAAATTCTTTTTTCAATACCGAACTCTTGTCTGCTAGCTGATTATTTTATAGATTTAGCATTGTGAGCTACCTAATTCCTCAATGGGGAAGTGCATATATACCCTAATATCTTCAATATGTAGTACTTCGTAGGGCACTAATGAAAATTCACTCTTAGGATCATCTTCCATCGAAATGAATGGATGATTCTTGAAGCTCAGATGTACACGTTCAGTGATTTCAATAACCAAAGGAATTGTAGTACTAGACACAACCATCTGATCGATTTCAAATTTTAAACTTCAACTAAAAAAGGGTTTCACTGTTAAGTACCTTTCAACCGAACGCAAGATCGCAAACCAAATTTGGATATCGCTTCAAAATCTCTACAAATTCTCCTTTATTACGTTCTTCTACTCTTCCACAATGAATACAAAGTGAGAAATGAATGGTTAATTTGCCTTTTATCCTTCACATACCTAACTTTTTACTACAATAAATGCACTTAACTTTAATACTTCTAGGTACTCTACATTTCACAAAGATCTTCTACGGTCCTTCAGATCTACTAGAACTCTTCCGAAAATCCATCATAAGTATCTGCAATCATCATATATACCTTTGTAACTTGCCAGAATCAGGCACAAATCTCAAAAAAGGGGTTTGAAAGGTTTTCATGAAAGCTTCCCCCAAGGTTGGATGCCTTAGCTTTAATTATCGGATGAGGTTCCAGCATCGGAATCAGGTGCAAACCCATTTCCTATCTTAGAATCACTCTTCTTGACCCAAGTCTTCTTCATCTGCTCTCTGATCTCTTCAACTTTTACTTTCCCTTCTCATATGCCTTTTTATTCTTATTATTGTCTTCTAGACCTCTCCTATTCATATTTTTGCTTCTACAATACTTAGAAATGTGACTGGATTTGTTGCAAGTATAACAAACAACATTTCCTTGCACATGTTTGAAATTCATCTAGTATTTTCTTGATCTGCACGGATTAACATGTCCAATCCTACCACATGCATAACATATGACATTTCTCCTATTCTGAAAGTTATTCATCACACTTGTGCATACATTCACTTGATGACCATACTTATTGCATTTGAAACATTGACCGGTAAAAGATGGACCATTATTGTTCATCCTATTTTTGCATTGACTAGCCAATTGACCAAATTTATTGAAAACAAAATAATTACCATTGATTTTATGAGCAGTAGGTTGCCTTACTAGAGGATTTCTTGAATTTTTCTTTTGCTAAGCTGACTTGGAGCTTTCACCTTTCTCAAATCCAAGACCTTGAGTATCATTAGGATTCTTCTAACTTGCAAGCATCTCATCTAGTCTGGTTGAGATGATCCAAAAAATTTCCTTGTACTCATTTGCAACATAAAGATCATATTTGAGAAGGAGGACCTTCTTTCCAAGATCTTCCTCACGTTCTCTAGCATTTTGAAGACCACTCATCAACTGTCCATTCTCATTCTCAAGTTTGCAACATTCTTCAGATTTATCTTTCAAGGACTAAGCAAGATTTTCCTCTTTCTTCTTCCTTTCTTCAATCTCCCTATTCAATTTCATCATAATGTATTTCATTTCATTCTTCTAAAGTGCATTAACTCTAGCAATTTTGTCACATTCTTCTATCTTTTCCTTTAGGGCTTCTTCATCAATGCTTTGACTTTCTTTCTCCTGAAGCTAATCAACAAGCTCCTTTCTCTTTTCCTTGGACTGACTCAGTTGCTCCTTTAATATCTGAATGAATTTTTTAGCATCCTTGAGATTTTTTTTCAATTCTGATACTTTGGCTTTGGACTGATCAAGATCATCAAGTGCAACAAGTAGCCATTGTCTAAGACCACTAGAGTCCATTAAGACACCTTCCAAGATCTTCCTCAAGTTGTTAGACTCCTTCCAAGGAACTTGGCTCTGATACCAATTGTTGGAATCAAGAGAACACTAAGAGGGGGGGGTGAATCAATGTTCAACAATTTTTAACTTTAATAACCTAATCTTTCAACCACTTAATGCAAATGAAGAAAAGTAAAGTCTAGAAACAAAAGCCAAGTCAACAAAACCATAACATAAATATTTTTTACGTGGAAACCCGATTAAGTAAAAAAAACGGTGGGATTCAAACCCACAATATTAATATACTTTGTTAGAAGTATAAAAATATTACATAAGGGGAATGCACATGCATTCAGACACACTACCTAGAGCTCACTACTCAATTACAAATAAGTGATACAACTCTGAAGGTTCACTGCCTTACAAAATGTTTATAAGAAGGTTTGAACTATTTAATATCATCAACAAATTCTCGAGTATAGTTTCGGTTAAGCACAAAACACATGATCACACTCTGCTCTGCTACTCTACTCTATTCTGATATTTTGTATTATACCAAAGCACCAATCTTTCAACCATGCACCTGAAACTACACACAATCGCTCATACACACTTCAAACATAAACATTGATCTACCATATGATCAAATCAATTGGTCTAATATCTGCAACATCAAATTAGATCAATTCCATGTCGGCTCAAAATCCACATAAAACAAAAATAAAATGTGTTACCCAAGTCGGCTCAATCTGATCCAAAAACAACTAAGTGGACCAAAATAGGATGTCCACATGCTTCCCATATGTTATCTCAACAACCTCAAACACAAAAACAACCACCAAGATTACTCCACACAATCGGCACAATGAATCTTCACACGTTATTGCCGCAAAACACTGTTCTACTAGAAAATTGTCTACCAAATCTTCCAACTTACTCAATTCACAACACCGGAGGCCATAGACCTAAAATAAGGCATATTACAAACCAACAATGCATCTCCGAGATCTTTGACACCTAATAATAATCAACAACTGATCTACCAACCAAAACATTGTACACTCTGTCGGATAACCCATTCTTCTCACTGGACCTCACGGGAGCTCAATCAATCTTCTGGAATGAATGAACCCTGAATTGTGGATTGGATATCTGACTTAAGTTGCCATCAATGACAACATATGATCATCAATGCAACGTCTCTTTCCAATAGTCCACATGAATAAATAAACACATGTATGTGAGATCATGAACAAACATATAAAAACTTGTCTAGTCTAGATCATCCAATGTACACATACACACACACATAATGTCATCAAATGTATATAGATCATCAAATGTATGTATAACATCAAACAACATGTCAAACATATAAATTAGATCATCATTTGTACATGTATAACATCAAACAACATGTGAAACATATAAAGAAAATCATCAAACATGTCAAATGTATATAAAGTAGATCATCAAATGTATGTATAACATCAAATGACATTTTAAACATATAAAGTAGATCATCAAATGTAGGTATATGATATCAAACAACATGTCAAACATGTGTAAAAAATAGATCATCAAATGTTTATCTAGATGGCCTAGCGCCCTGGTTATCATGACAACTCCTAGTGGAGCGGTCCTTCTGAGTGACTATCTTGCTCTGAAGGATGTAATGATCCCTACATATAAAGAAATATATATACAGATGTTAAATAAAATATACATCAAATATATAATTATAATCATTTAAAATAATGTATATGTGCACGCACATGTACATGTACATGTGTATAAATTTACAACTCACATGTCCATGGGTGGTTGCATTATCAACTAAGTCTTGCTGACGTACATGATCATACCTCAAGGTAGGAGTAGCATGATCACGATGTTAAATAAAATTTACCTATGTAGAAGGTGGCAAATGATATTACTTAGACTCTCTAGCCATGATCGTGTCCACTAAAATATCAAGATGTTGCTCGACCTCATCCAGGTTCAAATCTATATTTGTAGCATGAGCGATTGTCACATGTCCCAATAATGATGAATGCAGGGGATTTTGCAACCTAGATGGTATTGATGATGACTCTGAACATGTCAATAAATCCTTATAACCTATCATTGTCATGTTGAAGTCAACATCCTCCAGGCCAACATCAGATGTATGATGCCTTGCACTTTTCAAAGGATTTGTACCTTGTGCTTCTCTCTCTGTAGCAACATAATGGTTTTTAGTTGGATCCTGATGTGCACTATTGCTAGGGTCACCTGGGTGATAAGAATGATAAGACCTTAAATGTGTCTCATGAAATATGGAACTTGCACAACCTATGACCTTCGTTATAGGGATATGATGCTTTTATGCAATAAATGCATATGCATCCTAAATATCCTCATCCAAACTAATTAGAGTAACATGTGCCATGTCTCCTGTAAGACCCTTTAGGTTAGCAGGCGAAGGGATGCCCACTGCACCATAAAGATCATCTGAGCTACTGCCAACATGTGTTATAAATGAATATCTAGTGCATCAATGAATCATCAAATATTGGCTGACTCGATCACTGGATATCAAAGCAGCCACAAGTGCAATGCCAACAACTCTATCAATGGCTCCTCGAAGCTAGGCACTATGACCAACTTTATCTTTCACGGGACCTAATGAAGGGGCAATAGCAGTTTCCCTTTAACCAACAACAACCCTATGTGAAATAATTTGTCGACCTGCTCAATGATAAGTATTCCTGTCATCACGCCTACCATGACCCTGACCCATATATCATGGAAAATTAATATAGTTGATAACCTTTCCCAAACGAACCTCAACATATAATTGCAGTGCAAAATAGAATGGGATTTGGTCATTATTTGGATAATGACTATATGCAACAAGTAAGCATGGGTATACCAAAGCAACCATCACAACATCCTCACATCTAATGACCTGATATCCCTTCACCACATTTTTCCCAAGTATGATGGAAAACAATGCTCTTTTAGAGTTTCCTTGGACACTAAACTTTGAACCATTGAAAGGGACAAACCCTTACAAACTTCTTGTTGCTTCTTGGAAAGAATATCCTTTATAGCATGTACAAAATATGCACTAATTCCCTGAATGTCATCCCTAATTCCCACAAGGCTGTTAAGAACATCCTGACAAGTGTTATTATAAACACTTGTGTTACTACTACTATTTATAGAGGCTCTCAATTTCTCTCTCAATGTTTGTTCGTGAAAACAGTTCCTATGGGGGAATTGCCTCATCTGCCATGATGTCTAGATAATATAGATAGGTACACTTGAAGGATAATTTAGTGTCAAGCCTTAGATTGTACTTTATTTAAATTTAAAATTCAAAGGCAATTATTGGATACATTCAAACTAATTATATACTATTTAAATGTATGTATTAAAATTTAATATAATAAATTCTAAATGTGGTCTTAAAAATTTATAGAGATCTCAAATAAAATATAAAATTAGCTTTCACAATCATAAATATTGCAATCAATTTCATATCTAGTAGTATGTCTAAAAAAATTGAATGCATCATGCACATGAGAACATAGCATGCATGCATCAATATGTAAATGTACATGCACATCAATCTTAAACATGCATCAATCATACATATAAACACACATTATACATGCATTAATAATTTATAAACACACATGAGTATTATGTGGCATAAATTTATGAAATTTGAATCATAGAGAGAGAGAGAGTGTTAAGGGGAGAGAGAGAGGGAGAGTCTTAAGGGTATCTAGAGCTCGAGCTATTTGGTGATGGGCATTGAATCTACAACTTTGAATTTGGTTATTTATTTAAAAAGTAGTCATTTCTCATTAGTTTCTTACAGGATTCAAGGTGGAAAAAATCTAAATTAGCCTTATGAAGTACCGTTCACTTGTAAATAATCCAAGGATAGGTGTGAGTAGAGAAATAAGGAAAAGGATCTAGGTCAAAACATAAGTTTTTTAGGAGATCTTTAAGTCTCTTGGTAAATTAAAGCTAATATGACGGGAATATGAAAATAAAGAGGTCACATTTAAACAAAGATGTGTTTGGTATTATTGTAGTTCTTTCATTGGTAAACTCTATATTTTATGTTTTGATAATTTTTTCAAATCAAACATAAAATATTGATTTAATCTCTTTAAACTAAATCTTCATTTTTTCTAAGGAAACATAATACATTAACATATACATACATGTGTACAATTTCTATCTCTACATGTATATATATGCACATATATATGTTTTTCTAATTCTATATGTATATACATATGTATGCATGTATATATATAACATATATACATATGCATATACATATACATACATGTATATATACATGTACATATACATATATACATGTATATATACATATATACATGTATATATACATGTACACATACATTAATACATGCATATATAAATATATACCTCTACATATATGCATTTATATATTCATATATACCAGTATATACATATATATACATGTATATACACCTAAAATTTACAATAGAATGTAATAAGAAACTAACCTTTGGCTTTGGTTCGGAGGTTCACCACACGCAACTCCTCTCCATGGGTCCAACACTATAAAAAATGACTAACTATCATTTTTGATAGTTACAAATTTTTATTTTAAAAAAACCCTAAATAAGGGTTTGATCGAACTCTTTTTAATTAAAACAAAACGAAAAAATACTTTTGATCAAAAGCATTTTTTGTGTTCGATCAAATTGGACTTTCGATAGAACATGGGTGAAAATAATATTTGGACATAAGAGTAAAATATTTTTGTCCAAAAAAGTGTAATCCACTATTGTGGGTTCACCCACAATCCCAAGGCAAGATACAAAAGGATTGGCAAGATACAAAACTGCACAAGCTGCCAAAATGACACATTGTCTTCTAGTAGGTACAAGGAAATGATGAACTAAAATGAACAAGATCTCCTAATCATGAAACCCCCATTGAACCACTGTGTCAAGTGATCATGGAAATTACATTGAAAGATATGATCATCCAAGCTCATCACAAACTAGAATTTGCACTTTTTCTTCTCAACATATGCTTTCACATTATTCACTATCAATCCACATCAATTCATGCACCAATTCACACATTCACACATCTTTATATACTAGGTTAGCCACAAACATAATATATGTAAATTACACAAGGTCGGCAACCAAGAGCAACAAAACCAAATGTAGTCCATCTCAAGAGATAAAGGGGACCCAAATACATCACAACAAGTCTTCAAAAGTTGGTTTCAACAAACCAAACACACTAGGACATCCTCCAAATTAAATTATATAGTATGAATATTCACACACCATGGTAAAACCCATAAAAACACTCTAGCTCATTCTCCAATGTATATTTAAACCAAAAGAATATGATCCAAATAAGATAAACCAACGGAGTCAACCAAAGACCAACACAAAAGACCACATTGAACAACATAATAACATAACTTCACTTGTTGAGAAAACCAACACATGAAATCTAAACTGGAACACCAAATGAACTATATGAACATGTCCTTCAAGCTACAACACATTAATCAACATAACAGAGCATTCTCTGGACTAGTCTTAACATATGACTTCACTATCAACTAACTGCAGTAACCAACTTCAACTCTTGAGAAGCTGAGGACCTAAAAAACATGATAGTGCAACAACCACAAAACATAATAATTAAATCCAAAACCGCAAGCCATCATATTAAAAAAATGGAGGAATACAAAAAATTCTTCTATAAAGACCGTAAATATCGTTTCCTACATAATTTAGCTTCCACTATTGTCACCTTTTAGAAACACCACATACTCACTCAATATCATCACCAATAAACATAACAATATCCGAACAATCATTTTAAAACCATATACCATAGACAACAAATAGATAGCTAAAAATGACCAAAACTGCACTAAAGACACAACTAAACAACTGCAACTTCCTCTTTACTTATGTCACCAATCCACACAAAACAAACTCATCTTCACCTATGACATCAATGAAACAAAAAACAAGTTTTACATCAATGACAACACAACTAAAGTTTATAACAAACTCCCCCTTTGACATTGATGGCAACACTTGTACCACCAACTTGAAACTTCATCCCCCTTTGACATTAATGAAAAGGGCACAACACTACAAATCATAACTCTCCATACTAATTTTTATAAATCTTTCTTTCCCTTTTGAGTATAACCCTGATATCTACATAACTCCCTCTAATAGGGATATATTTCTTCTACAACAATTTTCCTACAACCAAGAAATCACAACCTTCACTACTCCCCCTAAGAGCAGCCACTGCATTGGTCAAGGAGAAAAAAGAAAGACTTTGAATCTCCCCTTGGAAAGATGCACCAATTCTATGTATCTAGTTTGAAGAAGGGGAAACAAGTCATAACTTCTACCAGAGCTACTCAAAGGTATCTTTTGACAGTGCCTTCGTGAAAATATTTGCACTCTGATCCTTTGTAGGCACATATTCCAATCTAACTTCCTTCTCTGCAACCTTCTCACTTAAGAAATGATATCAAATAGAATTGTGTTTATCCCTTGAATGCAATACCAAATTATTTGAAATGCTAATTGCATTTGTATTATCACAGATAATCAAAATTATCTCATCATACTCCACTTTCATATCTTTAAGAGTTTACTTCATCCACATAACTTGAGTGCAATAGGATGCTATTGCAATATACTCTACTTTATCTATATATAATGACATTTAATCTCGCTTCTTACTCAACCAAGAGACCAATCTATCTCCTAAGAAAAATGCACCACCACTTGTACTTCTTATGTCATCAACACATCTAGGCTAATTAACATTTGTACAGACTTTCAAAGAGAAATCATTATCCTTCTTATACCATAAACCAAAATTTGAAGCCCTTTCAGGTATTTGTATATCGTTTTCACTTCTTGATCATGAGATTGTTTTGAATTAGCTTAATATATGGAAACCAAATAGACAATGTGCATAATATCTAGTCTTGAAGCAGACAAATATAACAATCCACCAATCATGGATCTATATTATTTATGATCAGCTTTCAAAGATCCATCATCCTTGCTCAAATGACAACTAGTAGCCATGAGGGCTCCAATTGGCTTACAATTTCCATACCAATTTTTTTTAATATCTCCTTGATATACATGGTTTGAGAAATCAAAATACCATATATTTTGACTATATGAGTCAAAGACTAAGGAAAAATGACAACTCACTAATTATTAACATCTCAATTTCTTTCTGCATTTCTTCTACAAAATTCTTGCAAACATCTTCATCTTTGGACCAAAATTAATATCATTAGCATACACATCCACTAGTAAGAATTCATCACCTTCAACCTTAAAATAAAGATTATTAATTATTGTACCTTTCCTGAAATTTTGCAGCAACAGGTATCTATCCAACCTTGCATACCAAGTTCTAGGAGCTTACTTGAGTTAAGTGCTTTCTTGAGTTTGAAGATGATATCCAAATCTTTGGACAACTTAAACCCATCCAGTTGTTCAACATAAATTTCTTGTTCAATCTCTCTAGTCAATAATGCTAACTTAACGTTCGTTTAGTATATCTCAAACTTCTTATGCATAGCAAATGCAAGAAAAATCCTTATATATTCCATCTGAGCTATCGAAGAAAATGTCTCCTTAAATTATATACCCTCAACTTGTGAATGGCCTTTACAAACCAGTCTTGCCTGTTTCTTGTGACTTCTCCATCTTCTTTTTGCTTGTTCCTATCACATTCTTGTCCACTGGTCTAGGTACCAATTCCCATGTCTTATTCTTTTCTATTTGATTTATCTCTTCTTCCATTGCCTTCATCCATCCTTCATCTTGTATAGCTTTTGTGTAGTGTCCCTCATAGACTTGCATTTTGATTTTTGTTTTGATAGACACATATAGATTTATGATGGATAGTTGGATGGTTATTTATGACTCTACTGCTATCTTAGATGGTAACATTGATACTAGGACTCTATGGGGATTTATGATTACTCGGAATGAATCATCATGTTTTGGAGATTTATGTGTTTGATGATGTTAGACCTATTATATGATGTGTGGCATTTTGATGATTCTTATAGATGTTGATACATAGTATCACCTTGATGGATGGATTTATATGATTCATGGGTTTATATGTGATCATTGATCATGTGGATTTTATGAGCTACGATGATACTAACCCTATTTCATGATGATGGTTTTATGTTATGTTTTGATATTATATTGTGTGATTGTCTTAGTGAGTAGAGAGGACGCCATATCACTAATTGTGAGTAGGATATGTCGTCGTGATTCTCTATCACCTGTTTGTTGGCTATGTATATGTATTGTATGTGTTGTGTTGGTCTTTGATGTAGGTTTGTAGGTACCAGACATCGATTCCACCTGGCTTCACATGTCTAAGCGTGTCTCTATCCCAATGGCAAGTTGTTAGATATGGCATAGTTTCCTTCACACACTCTAGGTCTAAGATGTGCACCTTGTCAATTGTGCCACAATGCAAGTTGAGGTTAGAGTCTTGTGTTATGTTTGTTCCCCTTGGTGTGAGTGATTGGAGTCTATGTTTATTTATTTGGGTAATATGATTATTGTCTAATTATTTGATTATAGATATTTATTTGATTATTTTTAGATGATAATTTTATTGTGGTATTTTATTTAACCAACTAGGATTAATTTAATTGATTTATCGATTTATTGATTGATTTAGTTATTTTATATTTTTTAATTATTAATCATCTATCTATTTATTGATTTAAATTGATTATTGATGAGATTGAATTATTTTAATGGATTATTTATTTATTTAATTAATTATTTAATGACTTATCTATTATTTGATTATTTATTTATTTATGTTGTTTTATTGATGAATGTTTTATATATTTGTTTTATTTTATGTTGTTTTTCTTTATTTAATATATTATTATGTTTGGTTTTAATTTATTGGGTTTATAAAATTATTTATTGTTATTTATGTTTTGATTCTAGATTTTAATCGAGGGTCCTATTTTTAAGGCCTTATTCATTTAATTTATTTAATTGATATTATTGGGTAATAAACTATTATTTAAATGTGTTTATATAGATTTTATATTGCCGGTAATTGCATTTGTAATATATTTACATACCCCTCCATGTGATTGGTTGATTTTTAATTGGTAGGTGAATTATATTGGGAAAAAAATATATGCCTCAAAACTATACTAGTTAGGTATAATATATCGTTTATGAAATATTTTGATTGGTCGGCTTGGATTATAGTTTTCAATTTATTTTTTTGTATTTATTCGACTTCATGTGCATTCACAGGGTTTGGGAAAAACTCAGAAGCTTGAAGATTTTGATTTTGGAGATCTTGCATTTGGTTTTGAATTCGATTATGGAAGCACTTTTGTTGGATTTTAGATTGTGCCTTCAGATTTTACTTTACTTCTTCATTTTCCATGTTGGCTTCATTTTCCTGCACACAACATTTTGATTCAGAAACAATTGCTTGTTGTGTCTTGAAAAGATTGTTTTGGGAAATTTGGATTGAGATTTACAAAGATCATTTGTTATTTGAAAGGAATTGATTAGGGGGAAATTGCATTCCAAAGTTTGAGTTTTCTAAAAATTGAATTGTCGGAAGCATGTTACTATATTCTCTATGTCTGATTATGTTTTGGCTCTTGTGTTGATGTATCATGATTTGAGTTGAATTAGTTTCTCCCTTGAGTTAGTTGTTCAAATCTCTATGTGTTTTAAGCTTGATTTGGAGTCTTGTTTCCCTATTTGGTTGCTAAGAGTTGTTAGACAGTTCAAATAACCAAAGACAACTAAGAGGGGGGGGGGTGAATTAGTTGTCTAAGATTACTGAAACCTTAAGCAATTAAAAATTTAATACCAGAACCCAAAAGATCAATACTGGAATGCATAAACCAATTACCGAGATAGCAAATATAACAATTAATCATAAGCAACAATTAGAGAATAAATACCATCCACATGACACCAAGATTTGTACGTGGAAAACCCAATAAAGGGAAAAACCACGATGGGAAGCTTACCCACAGTCAGATAATACTTCTGCAGTATGTGATTACAAAGGGGTTTGCACTTGCAGGAAGGCCAACAACCTAGAGCACACTGCTCATCACAAAAGGAGTCTCACTGACTACATAGAAATCCAAACTACAATCCAGAAGAAGGAATGGACTGAAATGATAACATCTCCTATGGCTGAGTACAGTTCTGGTTAAGCTCAATACCAAAGGACTAAATCCTCTTACATAAACCTAACTTGATCACCAATGATCAACCAAATCCTCTACCTGAATGATTATTACATTATTGTCTCCTATACATCTTTTTCATCCTCACATCTATTCCATACCATGATCTACAATGAGATCTTACATCATATATATAGAAACCCTCGACCACAAACAATAAGGTCAGTCACCAGATAATAAACCAATTACATAATTACAAAAAATGTCGGCCTGAGACCAAACAAATAATATCCAACCCATAAGACATCCCAGAAACACATTGAGAAGTCCAATCCACATGTTACATTAAGCCAGACCATAACCTAGATAAACCGAGACCCAATATAGGTCCACACATGCTAAAGCAATGATCCCAATCAGCCAAGTCTCGAACACGATCACCATCAACATCCTAAATCTCTACTAGAAGCCACACAAATACCAATTATGCATAACATCAAAGATCTTCGACAAAGCTTTTCCAATGAAACCCTCACTAGAACAATAAACCAAGCTTGCCAATATACAGGATAGAATCCGATCACCAGATCAAAACCAACTGACTGAACCTGAATCTAAGTAGCATGAATAAGATAATTCTATAACCCAAGACATACCAGAGCATACCCGATCATCATGATCTAATCCAACCAGAAACCAAACAACTTACCAGGACTAGAAGGATACAGATAAAGTAGTCAAAACAATTAGTGTTGACATCAATGAAAAACATGAATGCAACACATAATCAATTCCTTCAAATGGCTAACAATCTCCCCCTTTGGCATTGATGGCAACACTAGATGTGAAAAACATCCAAGTGCCAAGATATGCCAAACAAATCTCCCACAAAAGAATATAGCAATGAAGTTCTAAAATTTCTCCCCCTAATGTACATATCCCTAAAAATTTTCACATGAATATCTCTCCCCCTTTGACATCAATGCCTGAAATCTGACAAAAATATCAAAGCAAAAACATAAACCACTGAATCACAAGGTTAACTACTCCCCCTAAGCAGTAGCATCCCCACATCAATCCAAAATGAATAATATCTCTGATAATGCATAACAAACTGATGCCAAATAGAATCAATCAATTCTCTGCTGGAGAGGTAAAAAACCCTAATCTGTCTCTAAGGTACTCAAATTCTTTAGGCAAAGGTTTAGTGAAAATATCTACACAATCTAATCTTTAGTGTTCACATAAACCAGTCTAACCTCATTTTCTTCCACCTTCTCTTTTAAAAAGGTATAATTGATAGATATGTTCTTTGTCTTAGAGTGAAATACCGGATTCTTTGATATTTCTATAGAAGCAGAGTTATCACAGTGAATAACTACCGATCTAATGCAATGCACTTTAATGTCCTTCAACATTTGCTTCATCCATAGAACTTGTGTACAGTTAGTAGCAACAACAAGATACTCACCTTCAACAGTAGATAAAGAAGTACATGACTATTTCTTATTGATCCATGAAACCAACTTATTTCCAAGAAAGAAAGCTCCATCGGAAGTACTTTCCGGACATCAACATCACTTGCCCAATTTGCATATGTATATGCACATAAAGTAAATTCATCATCCTTAGGGTAGCACAAACCATATTCTGATGTACCTTGCAAGTATCTAAAAATTATTTCCACCGCACTCTCATAATTTTCTCTAGGATCACTTTGATATCTTAATGCAATACAAACAACATTCATTATATCAAGCCTAGTCCAAGTCAAATATAGTAGACCTCCAATCATAGACTTGTATCTTGTAGGATTTACCAGTGCAGATTCATCTTTCCTTGTCAATTTGTCACTTGTAACCATAGGAGTACTTACCGGTTTATAATCTTCCATACCAAATTTCTTCAACAATTACCTAGTATACTTAGTTTGACAGATGAAAATACCTTTATCAGTCTGAGTAATTTGCAAACCTAAGAAAAAATTCATTTTCCCAATCATAGACATTTCAAATTCTTTCTCCATATTTTAAAAAAAATTCCATGCACAACTTATCTTCACCTCGAAAAATAATGTCATCAATAAATACCTCAATAATTAGTATATCATTATCAGTGACTTTATAATATAGATTACTGTCAGCATTACCTTTAGTGAAACCAAGATTCAAAAGATATTTATCTAACCTTGCATACCAAGCTCTAGGTGTCTGTTTCAATCCATATAAAGCTTTCCTTAACTTGCAAACCATGTTTTTATTATCTGAAAGTAAAAAACCATCAGGTTGCTCAATATAAACTTCCTCATCAAGATCCCATTTAGAAAGTCACCCTTAACATCCATCTAATAAACCTTGTAGTTTTTATGTGCAACATAGGCAAGAAATAATCTTACAGCTTCAATCCTAGCTACATGTGCAAAATTTTCACCATAATCAATTCCTTCCTTCTGAGAATATCCTTTACAAACCAATCTATCTTTATTCCTTACAACTTGTCCATCTTCATTCAATTTATTCCTATAAACCCATTTAGTTCCAATAACATTCTTATTTTTAGGCCGGGGAACTAAAATCCATGTGTTATTCTTCTCTATCTGATCTAATTCTTCTTCCATAGCTTTCATCCAACATTCATCTTTACATCCTTCAATTACTGCTACCGGTTCAACTTGAGAGATTAAACACACCTCATTAGTTGCCAATCTTCTTCTTGTCATCACTTCATTATTCTTATCCCCAATGATCTGATCTTCTGAATAATTCAGCCTTACATACCTAGGAGTCTTTTGATTCTATGTTCCTCTTCCCAGTTCTTCAGATACTGTTGAATTTTTTGATATTGCCAGAGTAACTGGTTCAACATTTTGTTCCGGTAGAGGTGTTACCGATTCAGTTATGATAATTTCCACTATCAATTCTTGCTCATAAATTGTGATTTGACTTTTATTCAGCTCATCCACCTTGACATTAGCGCTCTCCACAATTCTCTGCAATCTCTTGTTATAACATCTATATGTTTTTCTTTAATTAGAATAACCAAGAAATATTCCTTCATCGCATATAGGATCAAATTTGCCAATGAAATCATCTCTCCTAATATAACATTTACTACCAAAGATTCTAAAATACTTAACTATAGGTGTACTGCCAAACCATAATTCATAAGGTGTCTTACCGGTTTCTCCTTTGATATGTACTCTGTTGAATGTATAAACTGGTGTGCTCACTGCTTCTCTCCAGTAGATATGAGGTAGATTAGCTTCCATCATCATTGTTCTAGCAGCATCCAAGATAGTTATGTTCTTCCTTTCCACAACTCCATTCTGCTGAGGTGTCTAGGGAGCAGAAAATTGTCTCCTTATGCCATCCCTCTCACAAAAGTTATTAAACTCACTGGATGTGAATTCTCCACCATGATCTAACCTTAAACATTTAATCTTCAATCTTGTCTCAGTATCAACTTTAGCTTTAAATATTTTAAACTTTTCAAAAGCCTCAGATTTCTCCCTTAGAAAAGTAACCCACATCATTCTAGAATGATCATCAATGATCAACATAAAATATCTATCACCTTGAAATTTTTTAATTCTAGTAGGGCCACACAAATCAATATGAATAAGATCAAGAACATCATTAGATTTGTCTTCTATACTCTTAAAAGAGGTTCTGACTTGTTTTCCCATTTGACATTCTTTACATACTAGATTATAAGGTTTCACAATCTTAGGTATATCTCTAACTGCCTTAGTTGAACTAATCTTTACCATGCAATCAAAATTCACATGACATAGCCTTTTATGCCATAGAAAACTCTCATCAATTTGTGCAATCAAACATGTCTTCTCACTGAAATTCAAATGAAATATATTATCTTTTGTCTGAGTACCTGTCGCAATCTCCAAACTAGATCTATTAATGATTTTGCATTTTCCATCCTTGAATTGTAATTGAAATACCTTATCCACCAATTGTCCTACACTAAAAATATTATGCCTTAAACCTTCAACATAATAAACATTATCAGTATTGTGATTACCATCTAATGATATAGTTTATTTTCCTTTGATCATACATGCTTTGTCATATCCAAATCTAACCAGACTGCCATCAAATTCTTGCAAAGATAGAAATTTCCTTTTATCTCTAGTCATATGATGTGAACATCCACTTTCAATTACCCATTCATAATTATCTTCAATTTTAGCAGCAAGTGCCTTCTCTTTAGGTACATTCTCTTCCAGTGCCAAAACATCTTTCTTGATATCTAGGAACACCCATTCCTTTCCATTGCTCGAACCACTAGTAGAGTCTTGTGTCGGTTCATCATCAGAATCAGTCACACCTTCCTCATCCATAATGTAGCATGATTTGTCTCTTTTTTCCTGTACTTATACTTGTTCTGATAACTAGGGTTAGGCTTAAAAGATCTTCTAGCTCTTTCTTCAAATATTGAATTCCTTTCAGGACATCTAGATGCAAAATGACCTAGCTTATTACATGCAAAACATTTAAAGGGTGCTTTTCCTTCATACTTACTTCCTACTGGTCCTTTAGGTACTCTTCTAGAAAATAGGGCTTCAAGTTTCTCAAATTCTTCATCTTCTCTCTTCATATCATCCAATTCCTTTGCATACAAAGTTTTCCAATCTTGCTTGCCAGTTGATGATGTAGATGCATGAAAAGTAGGTTCAGACTTCACAGCTCTAGAAGGTCCAAATTCTTCAAGCTCAAAATAAGATAATTTACCAACCAAGGTATCTCTATTGACAAAAGTATTCCATTGTTCTCAATTCATTAATTGCAATAGCCTTCATCTTGTAAGCTAGTGGTAAAGCTCTCAAAACTTTAGAAACTATTTCATCTTCACTCAGAGTTCCACCACAATACTCAATTCCCATAACAATCTCATTTACCCTTTTCATGAATGCAATAAACCTATCATCTTCTTCCTTATTCAAGTTTTCATATCTCATCTGATAACTATCAAGTTTAGCAATCTTAACAGTAGGGTCACCTTCATTAAGAGTCTCCAACTTGTCCCATATAGCCTATGCAGATGATTTGTCAGTTAATCCCAATATTTGCTGATCAAAAAGTGCACACAAGAGGGCTTCTCTTGCTCTACAATCATTCTCAAGCTCCTTATCCAAGTTTGTCAAAGGAGGATTGCCAGATGTCGGATTATAAGGTGTTACACTATTCTCTATGATTTCCCAAATTTCCTTACCGAGACATCTCAGATGAGCCTCCATCTAAATTTTCCAAACTCTGTAATTTCTTCCATCAAGCCTAGGAATATCTCTCTGAAAGATAGTAGCAGATGAACTAGATGAACTTGAACTGTTAGTAGCCATAGGATCATCCTTAAGAGGCTAAGCTTCTACAGAGAGGACTGGAGCTCTGATACCAATTTTTAGACAGTTCAAATAATTAGAAGACAACTGAGAGGGGGGGTGAATTAGTTGTCTCAGATTACCGAAACCTTAAGCAATTAAAACTTTAATACTAAAACCCAAAAGATTAATACTGAAATGCATAAACCAATTAGCGAGATAGAAAATATAACAATTAAGCACAAGCAACAATTAGAGAATAAATACCATCCACATGACACCAAGATTTGTACATGGAAAACTCGGTAAAGGGAAAAACCACGGTGGGAAGCTTACCCACAGTCAGATAATACTTCTGCAGTAAGTATGTGATTACAAATGAGGGGCCTCCACTTGTAGGAAGTCCAACAGCCTAGAGCACACTGCTCATCACAAAAGGAGTCTCACTGACTACATAGAAATCCAGACTACAATCCGGAAAAAGGAATGAACTGCAATGATAGCATCTCCTATGCTTGAGTATAGTTCTAGTTAAGCTCAATATTAGAAGACTAAATCCTCTTACATAAACTCAACTCAATAACCAATGATCGACCAAATCCTCTGCTTGAATGATTATTACATTATTCGCTCATATACATCTTTTTCATCCTCACATCTATTCCATACCATGATCTACAATGAGATCTTACATCATATATATACAAACCCTCGACCACAAACAATAAGGACGACCACCGGACAATAAACCAATTACATAATTACAAAACATGTCGGCTTGAGACCAAACAAATAATATCCAACCCATAAGACATCTTGGAAACACATTGAGAAGTGAAATCCACACGTTACATTAAGTTGGTCCATGACGTAGATAAACCAGGACCCAATATAGGTCCACACATGCTAAAGAAATGATCCCCATCAACCAAGTCTCGAACATGATAACCATCAGTATCCTAAATATCTACTAGAAGCCATACCAATACCACTTATACATAACATCAAAGATCTTCAACAAAGCTTTGTCGGTGAAACCCTCACTGGAACAACAAACCAAGCTTGCCAGCATACATGATAGCATCCGATCACCAAATCAAAACCAATTGACTGAACATGAATTTGAGTAGCATGAATAAGCCAATTCCATAACCCAATACATACCAAAGCATACTGGATCATCATGATTTAATCCAACCAGAAACCAAACAACTTATTGGGACTAGAAGGATACCGGTAAAGCAGCCAAAACAATTGGTGTTGACATCAATGACAAAACATCAATGCAACACATAATCAATTCCTCCAAATGGCCAACAAGAGTTTCTATGACTGCACAAATGAATATTCGGACACTTCCAAACATATGCAAAGGCTGCAATGAGACCTTTAAAGCCTTGTTTGACTCTCCTAATGATGTTTGCAATATTGTTCTCTCCCCCCCCCCCCCTTGTTGTTTTAGCCCTCTTATCTCAGATTTGGCACTGTGGGAGATGATTTTCTTTATGCAATTTTTAGCAGTGAATATGTATATGTTGTTTTTATTGTCTTAGTCAGATAATGGATCTTCCTAACCTTCTGTATGATGTATGTGGGCCATTTTTGACTCCTTAGTCCACCTTAGCCAGTTCCTAATCTTGGTGTCATAGTTTGGTGTTGTTTTCTACTCATTCTCCAAAAAATCTATGAAAGATACCATGGGAACTATGGGACATACTAGGGGTGCCACCATACATATGAAGAGCACCATTGTTCATACCAGGGGTACCATGCTATGTACCAAGAGTTCTAAGGTCCTAAAATTGCAAATGCAAGCCTATTGACTAGAAACACTATAGTATGGATGATGTAGAGGTATGGTCTACACAACTTGGAAAAGCCTAAATTGCTCACTTGCTCAATAGGCAACACTACTCCTTTGGAAAAGAGGTTCTCCCAACTAGACCTCACACCTTACAAGAACAAATCTAACATCTCAACACATATATTTCCTTCCCCATAACCCCCCATTGAGACATTTCACAAAAGTCACCAATTATGGATTAACAACTCCACAGGCAAAATGCTCAAAAAGTGCTCAAATGGCTCACACCCCTCCAAATCAGGTTTATATGCTTCCCAAGGCCTTGTACAGGTTTGATAGGTCTAATGGATCATAAAATACCCAAATCCACCCTCTGGTTTTCTCCTCCATGTTCCCAAGGTATCCAAGCCCAATTTGGCTCTCTAGGCCCACTAGTCTCCAAAAACAACTTTTTGGTTTAAAACACAAAATCTCCAAAGGACACCTAGATTTTATTGCACACCTCAATTAAACTCCCTTGGATAGCACCTTTTCCAAAAGGAAAGGTCTTGAAGGCTTCAACAAACCACATTTCTACCAAACCCTCAATGATGACAAGAAGGACTATTTCAAGCACTTAATGAAGGAAGTACCATTTTTACACACCATGTCAGAAAAGTATGACTTTGAGAATTTATGGGAATCCAAAATAATACCAATTCCAAGGTTTTATTCACCAAGAGTTATGGGGTCTATAGTGTCTTTTTACCACTTTTGCATTGCCAGCCACATAGAGATGTCTGGTTTCTTTTAATTCATGCTCTTTCCAAACACTTCCTCTAGGTCTGAAACAAAAAAAATCTTAAAGTACAGTCCCAAATCTTCCATCCAACCAAGTTTTAGATTTTTTCCATGCTTAAAATGGAAGAAAGGGGAAAAGAAAAGTGAAACCCTAGGTTTATGCCCTTTCACGGGTTGTTTTCACTAAAACTTCAATATCTCACTTATTTCTCCACTTCCAATGATCTAGTTGGACTCAAATGAAAGGTATTTCACCCCTCTAACTCACCATGGAAGAATTTTCCAGATTTTAGATCATACAAGCCTGTACATACCGAAATAACAGCAAATGTGTAGGAAAATATAGAATTTTTATTGCTTCAAATTATCAACTTTCACAATATCCCCCCAAAAGCCCTCCAAATTGGTTTGTTGAGGCATTATATAGCCATCCCAACATGTTCCAGCTGAAATCAGGTGGTTGTGAATGTTAGGAACTGATTTTAACAACTTTTCAAAAAGTTGTTCACCAATATTGACAACATTTTGTCAATTTTTGACAATTTTGTATTTTGCCAACAAACTATCTTCAAACACAGACCTAGGAGCCTAAACATATTATTTTGGACCTAATTAGACCAAAATACACTTGAATCACTAAATCCACACATCCTAAGTCCTTTTGACCATAGTTGACCATAGGGTTTATAAAGCACCCTAGGCCACTAGGCCTTACAAAAATGGACTATGAGGACTTTACTATCAAAACTAAACATGAACATGGGATTCTAAGATCCCTTACAACACCTTGAAACAAAAAAATGAAATTAATTGAAGAGGAAATTATTAATTTTAGTCTTGTGCCCCTGCACCACTCTCTTTAGGCTTATCTATGTCATCTATTCTTTTGTTTCTATCATCTCTCCTATAATTACTCTTCTCTTATTATCATCATTTAATTTCTTATAGTTATCTTCTTTGAAAGTACATATAGCATCATAATAAACAATTCTTTCACAATTAAAATATTTGAAGGACAACTTACATTTGTACTTTCAGAATCATTTATTTAGCCTCACAAAGTTTTCTTCAATATCATTTGAATCATTGCTTATTTCAAGTACATCTTCAATCTTCTTGGTGGATTTGAACGTAGCTTATTTCTTGATATTGTGTAGTTCCTCAAACTCCAATGTATAAAACGCAAAGAGAAATCCATAGAACTAATCTAATGTATATGTATCCATGTCATGAATTTCTTCAATAGCATACAACTTAAGTTTATAAGATCTAGATAGTGTCCTCATTAATTTTCTCACAATTTCATTTTCTTTCAATTCTCCACCAATACCTCTGATTGATTTTACTATATCGTTTACTCAGTATAGGTAACCTTCATTTTTATCATCTTCAAACATCCTTAGTGTCTCAAATCTATACTGTAGATTCTACATCTTGAATTGCTTGGTCTTTTGATCTCCTTCATAAATGCTACTTAACTTATCCCAAATTTCCTTTCCAGATTTGCATCTTGTGACCTTAAGGAACTATAAGTCACTCAAACCACTGATAATTATATTTCTTTCCTTGGCATTATTTTTATGATTCTTGACCTTATCCCGAGAAGGACCACCAGTTAAAGTAGTAGAGCTAGTCTTAATAATATCCTATATTCCATGTGACAAATAATTCAAATGATATTCCATTTGCGCTTTCCAGGTAAAATAATTTGTGCCAACAAAATTTGGTGCTTTGAAACTAATCTCTAGTGCCATCTCGGACCTTCCTTAAGTGGTTAACAATATCTTAGAGGAACCTTGCTTTGATACCAATTTTTGAACACACCATAGGATTGAGAGGGGGGGGGGGGGGGTGAACCATCCTTGTCCTTAAATCTATTTATTTTTAAGCCCTAAAGTTCAAACCACAACTATCTTATATTTGAAATAATGAAATTTAAATCTATTTATTTTTGAGCCCTTAGAGTTCAAACCACAATTATCTTATACATACAATAAAAAAAATAGGAAACCACAAAACACAATACATAAGAGAACACCAAATCTACATGGAAAACCCTAAGTACGGAAAAACCACGGTGAGAATCACACTCACAATATGAATAAATGATTACAATATTTTATGCTCAAGGCCAAAATAGCTCACTTCTCCTAATTTGGACATACAAGCTAAAGCGCACAACCCTAGGGCAAGATACAATGGACTTGCAATACTGAGACACACAATATGAAGCTCACTACTGTAAGGCAAGATACAAAACTACACAAGCTACCAAAAGGACACATTGTCTTTTAGTAGGTACATGGAAATGATGAATTGAAATGAACAATATATCCTAATCATGAAACTGCCTTTGAAGCATTGTGTTAAGTGAACAATATCATGGCAAACATAACTCACATGTATTCATTTTCTCAAAACTCTATTACATTGAAAGATATGAACATCCAAGCTCATCACAAATTAAAATGCATACTTTTTCTTCTCCACATATTCTTGCACATTATTCACAATCAATCCACATCAATCCATGCACCAATTCACACATCCTCACATCTTTATATACTAGCTTATTCATTGAAATCGTCAACTAGGTCAGCCATAGACAAAACATATATGAATTAGACAAGGTTGACCACTAGGAGAAACTACACCAAATGCAATCCACCCCAAGAGATAAAGGGGACCTAGATAAATCACAAAAATTCTTCCAAACTTGATTCCAATGAACCACACATACTAACACATCCTCCAAAGTCGACATCAAATGTAATGTGTAGATAAACAATAAAGCATGTTAACCAGTCGGTCCAAAAATATCATCCAATGTAAATTACATAGTGTAGATCTTCACATGCCACAGTAAGACCCATAACAAAACCCTAACTCAACATCCAATGTACATCCAGACCAAAAGAATATGATCCAAATAACATAAACCAACTGAGTTGGTTAGAGAATGACACAAATGACCACACCGAACAACAGAATGACATAACATCACTTGTCGAGTAAAACAACACATGAAATTTTAACTAGAACATTGCACGAACTATATGAGCATGTCCTCCAAGCTGCAACACATTAACCAACTATAGCATTGTAAATTGTACACCCTTGCTAGGGTGGTACAATTCTACTCTTAGTTCAGCACTCGCCTTAGTGTGTTTGCATCTTGCATTATAATTTCCCTTTAAGAAATTAATTAATTAATTTAATTAAATCTAAAGTCATATTTCATCACTCCCCACATCATAAAATTGGGCCATTTACCCTAAGGGTGCCCCTTTTTATTTTATTCCTCCAATAAATCATTAAATCATAAACCCTAATTATGTCTTATTTTGACCTTTCAGGCCCAATTTCACATATCAAAAGATCTCGAAATCAGCTGTAACTTTGGGATTCGCTCTAATATTATCATATCTAATAACCTTGGAAATTTGGTGAAAATTTGGTCGCACCGACTACAAGTTGCACCCAATCCCTGACATTTTTCCCAAAATTTTGGGAGCATAATTCTATGATATTATAATGCTTAACCCCAAGAAATTGGTGGGAAATTCAAATCCTAGGTCAGCCTAAAAACAAAATTAAGATCTAGGGTTTCATACATAAGAGCTATCTTTCTTCATTTGTGTTGGTATTATGGATGACTTTGTCATGTGTTGCATTGGTTTTGTCATTGATGTCAACACTTATCTTTCTGGAGGTCTACAATGTTGATTTGGCACTCTGGTTATATTGGTTTGTTGATGAACCAGCACATTGTGGTCTTGGCATGGATATTAGCTTATGTACAGTTACTATATATGTTTCACCGATAGCTCAGGAAGTTGATGATGACTTGTTATCACTTGGAGATCATTTGGTTGTGTCAAAGACATGGATTGGATGTTTGCATCTGGCATTTTTCATATTGGACTAATCAAGTTCACATATTTGCCTTAGCCGGCAGATAGGTCCAGGTTATGAACCGGCATAGGAAAACATGTTCTAGATCAGCACGACACGATTTGAAAATGATTTATTGATTGGATAATGTGTAAATGTATTGAGGTCGACATATTGTATTGCACCAAGGCTTAGTTTGTAATAGATTTAAATGTAATATCTTTTGGGAGCCGACCTAATGATTAGTTCTTAGGTTATATATAAATAATTGTAAGATCTTATTTGGAAGAAGTGTGTGTGTGAGTGTGCATATATTGAAGATCATTGTGAAGAGTGAAAATAAGAAGATCCTTGTGCGAATCACGTAGATATCATCTGAAGGTTGAAGGAAGGTTGTTAAAGGTCATGAAGGTATTTGGTCCTCATGCGCAGAGCTTAAACCGGTACTGAATCTAGCATTGAACATGCTAAATTGAAGTAGTACATCGTTATTGGATTTAACTGTCCAACTGTGTAGTCATTGTGACTCCTAATTTTGTGATTGAGCTGTGAGATCTAGGTGATTGGCCTTTCTGCATGTGCAAACCCCATTATTATATTCACTTACTATCTATAGTAGTATCATCTGATTGTGGGTAAGTTTTCCCACCGTGGTTTTTCCCCTTACAGGGTTTCCACGTTAAAATCTCTATGTCATGTCTTGTGGATGTTGTTTCTCTTTCTATTTCATGCAGTAAGTTGTACCGGTAATACTATAATTGTTGATCAATTTTAACGGAACTGAATTTTAAGTTGGAATAAATTTTTTTGGGTTATAATTTATTGACAATTGATTCACCCCCCCCCCTCTCTGTTGTCCTTCCTGGTTCATAACAATTTGAAGGCATCTATCTAATCGAAGGAGTTTTTGGCGAAAAGAGCTAGCGATCACAAGGAGCCTTCCATGTAGTGAAAGAGAAGCTTATGTGGAGTCTTCAATAGCATTCATCAAGCATTTATCAAGCATTCATCAAGTATTCATCAAGTATTCATCATCAATTAGGAGCCTTGAAGACATTGAAGAATAATAAGAGATCAAGTGGCTTATATCTCTCCCTCAGGGATTGGTATGGTTTCATGTTATTTTCATGTCTTTGTATGAGCTTCTTTATACTCATTTTCACATTTACATTCATGCTTTAGATCATTTAGCATATTTGATTTAGAGCATTCTTATTTACATTTACATACATTTAGGGTTTACTCTCCAAATCATAGGGTAGCTCTAGTTTCTTATCTTTCTCATTTTAGGGTCTTGTACACACACAAGATTATTGCACACACTATTTTACTATACAAATCAGCTATTTGTTGAGGTTGAAATCACCAAAACAGGGGTTTGACTAAGACAAAACCCTATATAGCCACCCAAACCTTCTCTTTTCAGTTGCAAGTGCAGGTACAGGTGTTGTGAGTGTGAAGTAGGGTACCTACAACTACAATACAAACACTCAATAGATCATTACAAGCATGGTTAGAAAATTGAAATCAAATAAAAGATAAACCATGGCAAAGCGACCTATCACCTCCTATGAGATGTGAGTGTGGATTTTCTCTTAGATCTAGATGAGCAATCCTAGTGATTTGACTACACAAAGATAGAGGATTTAAAATATTATGATGTGCAAGCTAGAAGAATGCATGATTAAGCTAGATTGATCCAAGAAGCTAATTATGCTAATGATATGCATGATTATGCTAAATGATAGATGCAATTAAGCTAGATGAGAGATTGATTATTCTATATGATTAATAAATTATTGTAGAAGATGATCAAATTAAGCTAGATCTAAGATGCAATAAATGATAAAAATTCTAAACTAGAATGCTAGAAATGATATGCCTATAATAACAATGCTTGAGATGGGATCTACCTATAATAAAATCCTTTAGATGGGATCCTTTGTGCTCCAAGATGGGGGATATCTATAGGATTTCCAAGGCTAGGGGTGAGGTGGTAGGAATCAACGGTCAAGATTGAATATGAAGATATCAAGGGTCAAATTGGAGGAGGTTGGAGAAGAGGTTGGAGGGAGGGACACTTGTCATCTCTGTGGTGACAAGTGTCAAGGAATCTTGCTCATAAGAGGGAAAGTGTCCAAGGAAAGAGACATGTGGTAAAAGTGCCATGTGTCTCAAGGGGAGAATATCCAACCCATAGTAGGTTAGGATGTGCAAGAGGATAGGGTTAGTTAAACCCAGGATTAGGTGGAATGGGTTAGGTTAGGGGGTGGTTAAGTTAGGTGGTTAGAAGTTAGGAGGCATGTGGGGAATTTGAATTTAAATATTCAAATAATAGGAAAAGGCTAATTAACTTTCAACAACTCATAAATTGATTTGTTTTAATTAATTAGGGGATTAGAAGAAATGAATTAAATTGGGGGAGGATTAATTAATCTAGATTAATTAATCGAAGGGGACTATTGAAATGTATTAAATAAATCCTTAGATTTATTAATAAGTAGATGAATGTGAGAATTTAATCAAATTGATAGTGAATTAAATTAAATTGGGAAGGGGGATTAATTAAATAATTGCTTATTTAATTAATTATCTTCAGACCATTTTTTGGTGTATACATTTTGCCCCTCTTTGAAGCAAGGTGTGATGATGCGTTGATTCAAATAATTCTCAATTTGATGATGTTGATGTGATATTGGTTTGATGCGATTCCTCAGCCATTGATTGATAAATTGTGATACGATGATGCCCCCTCGGGAGATCAATTGAGATAATTGATCTTTGGAATGTTTGGATCTTTGCAAAATTAATTTCTCAATTAGAAATGATTTGATTTTTGCAACCTTGATTGATGAAAGTGCGAGTTCTTCGATCATTGTGATGTGGTTCTTGATGTGATGATTGATAAAGTTTTATTGAATTTATAAGATTGATTAGATTGATGAGATTGAGATCAAGTCTGGTTTCAGGAATGACACTATAAGACAAATATTATCAAAGTGTCTGGTTTTAGGAAGGATAAATCATGTATAAGAGATGATGGAATGGATCATATGAGATGAATTGGTAGAATTGATAAGATTGATTAGAGAAAGAACTGACATTTTGTTGATATCCTATTGCAAAAAGATTTAGATGTGCTGATGTTGGTACATTTGAGGGAGTAGCATAAGATTTGCCTTGGGTTGACAACATCTGGAGAGAGATGAGTCATCATTCTGATTGTGTATACACCTATGATGATACATTGATGATTCCTATGATAGATTTGGCCTTGGATAAGATGAGTTGTTGTGATCCCATGCAAGAATGAAATGTAGGCTAAATGCAAATGTAAATGGAATGCAATGTTGCGATCAAACCAGTCACTAGGTTATTGCTTTGTGTCATCATTGAGCTTTTTAAAATGTGAGAAATGAGTGCAAAAATCGATGGTATAATTGAACCGTGATGACTCAAGCACTACTTTCCTGAATTTTGATATTGCAAGTTAGCACAAGCATTGAGGTATAATTGAACCAAGATGACCTAAGTGTTTCTTGTGTAAAATAGGTAGTATTAACCATTTCTATATGCAAATCGGAAATGTCCTCTATGATATTCCAATGATCATGTCTCGAGACAAATTTGCACATATTAATGATTAATGTACAAACAACAAACAAGAAAAATATCGTGTTCCTTCCTTGTTCTTCTACTCAGAGACATCCTGGAGTCACTCAGAAATAATGATAGCGAAAATCAAGATAGATAAGTTGAACCAAAGTGTTAAAATCATTAGTCAGAAGATATCATCCATTGATATGTGTGTGATGCGCTTAGATTGACATGTGATAGTTTGATGGTTGACAAATTGATCTCGTGTTCAACGTTTGATGTGTCTCAGTGTTCGCTCAATAAGCGTTGGATAATTGTTGCTCTACATGTTTGATTAAGCTCAAAATGATGAAATTTTTTGCCCCCAGCTAGGTGCGGGATTTTGCCCCAAGCCTAGAAACAAATTTATTATGATATACCCAATGATCCAAACCATGGTGAGAAATCACCCGCGATGCCTATGTATGTACAAAGGCTTTATTATGAACATCGCTTGATGGAAAATGAATGCAAGCAAAAGGATGCATGAACTAAAAGATGGAAGAGCTAGCTGATAGATAGTACATGTTGCCAGGTTTTCACCATCTTTTTTATTGCACTTTTTCTCATATTTGATTTTTTTTTTTTCTGTTTTCGTTGTTTTTGTATTTTCTGATTTTTTATTTTTGGGATTTTTTTGCTTTGGCACTTTTTTGGGATTTTTCTACTTTTCCACTGTTTTTGGATTTTTCTACTTTTCCACTATTTTGGGATTTTTCTGCTTTTTAGATTTTTTAGATTTTTTTTGCTTTTTCATTGTTTTTAGTTTTTCTGCTTTTTTAGACATAAAATTTCTTCAAATGCATGTTGTTGATGGGTTCTTCAAGTTGATCCCCATCCTGTGTTGATCGTTGATATGCTCCTGATCCAAATATTGTTGTGACCACAAACGGACCCAACCAGTTTGGTTCAAACTTCCCTTTCTTTTCTTGAACTAATTGGTTTCGTGGATTTTTCTTGAGTACTAGTCTCCAACTTGAAAGGCTCTTGGTTTGACCTTGTGATTATAACTTCAAAATATTCTTTGTTGATACACTTTTAAATGATCAAAGGCATTTTGTCTTCATTCATGGATCAATTCTAACTCTTGTAGTCTAGATACACATTGTTCTTCATCTATGATAAGGCCTTTTAATGATACTCGTAGAGAAGGTATCTCTACTTCTATTGGCAGTATTGCTTCTTATCCATAGACTAAAGAGAAAGGTGTGGCCCATGTTGGTGTGTGGATATTGGTATGGTAGGCCCATAGAGAAAGGTTCAATTGAATATGCCAATCTCTGCCAGCATCATTCACTATCTTTTTGAGGATTTTTAGAATAGTTATATTTGATGCTTCTACTTGCCCATTCTCTTGTGGATAGTAGGGTGTGGAGAATCTGTGTTGGATCTTGAATTTCTCACATAGCTCTTGTACATCTTGATTCTTGAATGGTCACCCATTATCAGTGATAATGGTCATGGGTATGCCATAGCGACATATGTTGTAGTTCAAGATAAATGAAGCAACTTGTGTACCTATGATATTTATGAGAGGTACCGCCTCAATCCATTTTGTGAAATATTTTGCAGCTACAAGGATGAATTTGTGACCATTGGATGAAGGAGGATGTATCTTTCCTACTAGATCAAGACCCCATTGGTAGAAAGGCCAAGATGTTTCCAAAGCATGAAGTTCTTGTGTTGGTGCATGAATCAAATTTTCATGGATATGACGTTGTTTGCATGTTTTAGCTATTTGAAAAGAATCTTGTTCCATAGTTGGCCAATAATAGCCCAAGTGTATGAGTTTTTTCGAAAGGGTAAGACCACTTGAATGAGTGCCACAAATGTCATTATGGACTTCATTTAAGGCCTTCTCAGGTTCTTCTTTCTTGAGACATCTTAAGAGAGTATCATTCAGACCTCATTTAAAAAGGGTACCCACGACAAGAGTATAATGGGAGGATTATCAAATAAAATTTCTCTTTTGGTTCTTTGACAAGTCATGAGGGAGGATATTATCTTTCAGGTATGTATAAGTTTGGCCATAGTGGGAGAAATCATGCCCAACAAGGTGACATATAATTTGGGAATTGGGACAATTATGTGCAGGGTAAAACAACTCTTCCACTAGGAATTCGTAATGCTCTTGATTTTCCTGTGTCTGAAGTAGAGAAGCAAGTGTTGCCATGGCATCTGCTGCTTTGTTGTCATTCCTCAGAATTTTCTCAAAAGTTATTTTAACAAATTATTTCCTGACATCGTCAACCATCTTCTTTTAAGGCATTATATTTTCATCCTTTGTTTGATAATCGTCATTGATTTGATTGATAATGAGACGAGAGTCTCAAAAAAATTGAAGCTGTGTAATGTTCCATTCTATGGCCATTTTGATCCCTGTGACCAAAGCTTCATATTCCGCTGTGTTATTGGTACATGGAAAGCTTAATTTGTACATCTTTGGAATTGAATGACTTTTTGGTGTGATGAATAGAATGCCTGGTCCTGATCCATGTTGTGTATATGAACCATCAAAGTACAATTTCCATGTCATTGTGGTGACTGTTAGGATATCAACATCTGGAAATTCAATGTGTAAAGGATGATCATCTTGAAGTGGTGCCTCTGCTAGTTGGTCTACAATGACTTGCCCCTTGATATCTTTTATGTCCACATACTCAGTATCAAACTCTCTTAGGATCATGATCCATTTTTCTAATCTTCCTGTTAATGTCGCCTTGCTAAGAAAATACTTTAATGGATCGATTTTAGCAATCAGCTTGATGGAGGGAGATAATAGATAGTGTCTCAATTTTTGAGAAGAAACACTACCACTAAGCATGTTTTTTTTGTTGGTGAATAGTAGCTTGTATCCCACTAATGTTCTACTGATGTAGTAGACATCTCATTCTTTTCCTTCATTATCCTATTGTGCGAGAAAAACTCCTAATGATACTTTTGTGGTTGATACATATAGTAACAACGACTTTCCTTGAATTGGTGACATTAGGACTTGTGGTTTCATGAGATATTCCTTGATTTTGTTGAATGCTTCTTCACATTGATGGTCCCACTTGAAATTAACATTCTTGTGCAATGGATGAGTAAATGGTTGACATTTATCTTCTAGTTGAGAAACAAATCTTTTGATTGACTGCAGTCTTTCTTGGAGTGATCTAAGTTGGCTGATATTCTTGGGAGATGCCATTTCCATGATTGCTTTGACCTTAGTTGGATCTACTTTGATACCCCTAACTGAAACAATGTATCCCAATAGCTTACCTAAAGTAACACCAAAGGCACATTTCTTGGGATTGAGTCGTAGCTTGTATTGTTCTAATCGGTCAAAGATCTTTTCCGGTATTCCTATATATTTCTCTCTATTGTATGATTTTGCCAATATGTCATCCACATAGTCTTCCATAAATGTATTCATCATGTCATGGAATATCATTGTCATGGCTCTCTGATATGTAGCACCTGCATTCTTTAGTCCAAATGGAATGACACTCCAGCATAAAGTACCCCATGGACATGTGAAAGTTGTCTTTTCTTGATCTTCTGGAATGATTTTAATCTGATTATATCCTGAGAAACCGTCCATTAGAGAAAACATGGAATGTCCAGCAGTTAAATCCACAATGATGTCAATATTAGGCAAAGGAAAGTCACCCTTTGGACATGCATTATTGAGATCTTTGAAGTCTGTGCATACTCTGATACTTTTATCTAGTTTAGAAATAGGAACTATGTTTGATACCCATTGGGGATATGCCACAGGTCTGATAAATCCCATGTCTAGTAATTTCTTTAGTTCTGCTTTGACAAGAAGAGCGATATGAGGATGCATCTTAATTTTTGTTTAACTAGTTTGTCTCTTGGACTGACATTTAAGTGATGCATAATAAGGTCTAGATCCAACTCTGGCATTTCTGCATATGACCAAGCGAAATTGATGTAGAATCTTTGGTTGCTTTGTTGACCCAATGTTAACTGCCACTGTTGGTTCGATCAAAATGGATGACCTTTCTTGATAGTATTTAGGTAACATGTCAAATCTCCCATCCTCTGGCACCTTGAGGAGGTTTCCACCATTAGATGCATCCTTTCTTTTTAATTTTTATGGGTCTAATGTTGCCAACAAATGGTTTTCAGCATTAGACTTGATATTGTTTTCTTTATTTTCACTTTTGCGACTGAAAGATTTGGCACCCACTTGATTGGAAGATGCCTTGTTGAAATCCCTGGTGAAAGTTGTTGTGGGTTCGATTGCATCAAGATATAAGGATATGGCATGGTCATTAGGAAAGGTATCAATGGTAGTATGTCTTTCATTTTCCCAGTCAATAAGTTCAGGATGGAGTAGAGGTAAGGGGTCCTTAGGTTGAGATGCTTCAAAGGTATTAAGGTTCATGATAGAGATGTCAAAGTTTTTGATATGTATTTCAATGTCTAGAACGATACTCTCATCAAAATGACCTCACACAAGTAGCTCCTGATCATCCTCAATTAAGTTCAAGTCAACTAAATGTGATTCTAATTCAAGTGGGTTAGTTCCTAACATTTGTCCTGCATACACATGAACTACATCAACACCTACATCTTCTTCAAAGAAAGTTTCTTCAACTAATTGTTCAGAATGATAGGAATACCATTCCCATTCATTAGAATTTGTCTCACTTGCAGCTTGCAATCTGTAGATTTGTTCATATAGCGTTTGATTTGTTTCTTCTATTTTTCTTGCTATATCTTTTCTTCTCTCATATTCAGCTTCCTCCAGGCTGATATTGAGTTCTACCAACCTTACTATTAGCTCTTTGTCATTTGTACTAGCTTCTTGTCTATTTTGATTAGGAGTTAACTCTCCTTGGGAAGTGCCTTTAGTTTGTTTTTCCTGTTGATTAGAAGCTTTCTTCTTTTACCATTTCATGTTTGTTTTTTCTCATTGTTTGGCAGATGTTTCTTCCCTTTCAATTGCAAGTTTCTCTTGTCTATTATCATGTTCATCATTTTGTTGCCGAGAAGATGTGTCCTTTGGTAGAGTAACTTGTCCATACCCTAAGCTTGATTTGTCTGTAGCCTACTGAGTATGAGGTTGTATAGGTTCTGAGATACCTTCTTTTCTTTTTCCTATAGGACCCGTTCCAATGTATCCCATTTTCTGAAGGATGTTAAATCCTTTTCCATATTTTTTGTAGGTATTCTGACATTGTTGATCTTTTGTTGGACTTCTTCATCCTTGTATAGTCGTTGTAGCACATCTTTGTCCTCTGTTTCCTCTGATAAGGTCCAAACACTAACAAATGATCCATCAAATATTGGAAGATTTTTCACAATTGGTTGTTGTTTAGAGTTTGATGGTTTTCCATAGGATTTAGGAGAAAGCGGTAACTGTGATAGTGAATATTCTTTGTTCCCTCGATCTCTTAGCTGCATTTTTTTTTCCATACTTGACAAAATTGAGGCAAATGATTTTTCTGTGGATTGTGTGTTTGAAGATGATGCCTCCCTATTATGAGGAAAAATGACCCATTGAGTCGGCTTTAGATTACTATAGTACTGGAATGGATTTGAATCTGCTGAGATTGTGATTTCTTGCCCATTATATCAAAACTTTAGGCACTGATGATATATTGATGGAATAGCTTGTATGTCATGTATCCATGGTCTTCCCAAAATTATGTTGTATGATACATCCAAGTCTAGAACTTGGCATGTTGTGTCTTTTTGCAAGGGTCCCACTCTGATGGGTAATACCACAATTCCTTTGGAGGAACACTCTTCTTCATCATATGCTTTAATTGTGATCTTTTTTCGAGGATCAACTACATCTTCAGAATAACCTAGAGCACGAACAAGAATTAATGAGCAAATATTTAGGCCAACTTCCCCATCTATTAGGACATGTTTAACGCATGTCTTATGAATGAGGACTTCAATATGCAAGGGAGCGTTATGGGGATGTTGCAAGGACATGTCATCTTCTTTGGTGAATGATAAGTAGTGAGGGGTTGTGAGATGTTTGATCTACATCAAGATCTTTGGACACAATCGTATCTATTAATGCTCTTTCTATAATTTCTTTTTGTCTATGTGAAAGCCTTAAAAGTTCTAAGATGGATATTTGCATAGAATTTTTTTGTAATTAATCCACTAGACTGTATTGTTTTGAAGTGGATGACGTGTTAGTTGTAGGACCTAGAAAAACAAATTTGGCTTTGCTTCTTGTAATACAATGAGAAAGTTCTTGATGTTGTTTCTTTTTAACCACAATCACATTTACCACATTGTCATATGCATGAGCATAGTTCACTTTTTCTTTACCCTTACCATTATGTGTTGTTGATGATTCACCCTTCTCATAGTTAGGAAGCGGAGTTTTGAAAGCTATATGAGATTTATTTTTTCGTATGTCCATCCACAGTTATCACTCCATTATCAATAAAATCTTGGATGACATGTTTCAACTGCTAATAATGATCCATGTGGTGTCCCTTGTTTTGATAAAAATTGCAATAATGGTTGTCATTCCACCAAGAGGGTTTCACTTGAGGTTTGAAGTTTCTTCCTTTTGGCAAAGTAATCAACTTGTTTGCGAGAAGTGTTTTGTTGTGGGTAAGATCTGTGGAATGATTTGTATGTTGTGTCAACAAACAAGTCGCAGCCTATGGGGAAGAAGTAAGATGAACATCGATATAGACTTGTCAACTCAGGATTGATTGCACAATCAAAGATGATAGCTCAGAGATGTGAAAGGATCAAGAAAAGCTTTAGGTTTTGATATGATGGATTACGAGTTCTCTGATAAATTCAGAGATTTGCTTGTTGACAGGAATCTTGAAGTAGGAGATTGTACACTGAATAAGGAATAAGATCATAATAAAATCATTCACGTGAGGTGAACGCATGCAGGTGACAATGGAGTGATGGCCTAGAAAATGGTGGTGACCTGAGTTATAGGCATGATTGTTGGAGTCCATAGCTGACAAGATGAGAAGAAGATATCAGGATGATGATTCTTCACATGAATTAACACCGCCACAGTGAAAGGAATTTTTTATTATAAATTCACTAGGCTGATGATAGAATGAGTAGGAACAAATACAATCTTTTTCATTTTTCTGAGAATAGTTCTTCATTAGTTAGAGGATGGTGTTTAAACAGAACTATGAATGGATTCGTTGCATATTTTGTGACACTGGATGGATGTTTTTTCTCTGGTATGAGGTTGCTCATTATCAGAGGGGCTATAAAAGATTAGAGGATTGTCGGAGGGGGCGTGAAAGCCTTTTCTTATTAGGAAAATCCACCCAAGACATATCCTTTGCTCTTACTCTGCATTTCATTTGTAGAGTGTTCCAAGAAGGAGCTCACAGGGAGCTGAAAGAAGGATTTGTTCAAGTGAGGATTGGCAGCCAGTCATCTTTGCAACAACATGTAAGTTGCAATGCCTTCTCAACAAATCATGTTTACCCCCAAGCACCTCTTTTCATTTCCTCTGATCTGGGGCTTAAAGGCTGGAGATTTTCCTTTATTTCAGTCGGAGTCTTATTTCATACCAAGATCTATTTTCGTTTTCAGGAAGAGAAATGCTATTGAGAAGACTGAGCATCTAAGGTCCATCTGGAAGTGTTTGGGTGATATCAACACGACTCAAGTGTTTTTGTTTCTACCGATAATCAGTTGAAGATTTTGGTTCCACCTCATCACGGGCACCGACATGTGGATAAGGAATATTTTGTAACAAAATTGTGTACAACCTCTAGGGCTTGGTTTTGATGACAAGTGTCTTTTGGCCTGAAGCTTGTCCCTCCCTTGTTTTCTATAAAAGGGAAATCAAGGCCATTAGTTAGGGTTCTGAATTTCCTAAGAAGGATCCCTATAAAAATAGGTTTATTCTACAGGTTTAGGTTCCATGTAGTTCTAGAGAGTCATAAAAAGATAGCAGGAATTCTAATGTCATTGGGCAGAGAAAAAGTAATAGAACAGTTGCGAGTTTGTGGGTTATTCTATACTCAAATTTGTTGACTGTTATCTGATAAAAGATAGCTTATGATATTAATGCAAATATATTTCCTAATCTTTACTCTCCTCTATGTGATTTTATCTTCTTTTAAGCAAATGGGATCAAGTGTTTCGTTTGTTTGTTGCATTGTTATGATGTATGTAATTTTCCATTCAATGCTTTAGTCCAAGGGGTTAATTAAAATGCTTGAATGAGATTACAGAGAAATAAGACTTGTAACAGGATTTGATAAGCAGTTCAAGTCAAGGATTGTAAGCAAAACAATATTGTAAGGCAATATTGTTCAAGGCTAGACCAGTTATTAGACGAGTTTTTATCAGATTTAAGTAGCATTTTTCAAAGACTTTGTAACCCAAACGAACAAGGCACTGGTATTTGCTAGCAAATGTCATTAGGTTTTCAGTTTTTGGTTTATTTTCTTTGTGATTTCTCAGAACAAATCTTTGAAAATATCAGAATATCATTTGTTAAGTTTTATGTCTCTTATGAAAAGTTGTCCCACCCTTTCTCATACTCCAGCTTAAGGTTGAGGATCACTAAATGATTTTCCATCCTTGCTCATTCTCCCTTTCTGTTGAGTCCTTTTATGAGACAATCTTCTTTGTTTCTAGTAAATTCCTGAGTATCGTTGCAGAGAGAAGGAGATTCACTAAAGGGATCACCCTCTCGGGTCCTGCAGAGCCCGAAGTGTAGAAGGATTTTATATCCTTGTTAAAGTTGGTCCAAGCCTGATGAATATTGATAGTTGGAGGTGGCTCTCAATAGGTATTTGGAGGAATCAACTTGGTTTCTGCCCAGTGGCAATGTAAACCGTCCATTTTTTTGGGAACCAACAAAAATGGCGACTCTGTTGGGGACAAATGAATTGTTGAGAATCTCTGGTTAGAAAAGATTTACTTAATATATAGTTGAGATTATCCCATCCGAGTCACCAACAAAAATGGAGACTCTGCTGGGGAATGTTGCATAAAAAATTTTTGGTACTTTTGTGATTTGATGGTTGAGTGTTGCTCCCACGTCGCATGACTAAAACTTTTTCCCATAGAGTGAAGAGTTTCTTAACCTGTCCCTTGTCGGTTTGAGTCAATTCTCATAAATGTTGCTGAAAAATCAGTTGTATTTCATTTTTCTATAAAGAGTTTGGTCCAGATCTGTCCATTTTTCAAGATTATTTGTAATACCTCACAAGTGTGAGTGGCTACTCTGAGATCTATGCACCAATGTGCGTTTGCTTGAAGAAGAACCATGAAATTTGCAGAAAAGATGAAGTAGATTTAAGCTCTTATAATGAAGTACCCTAACAAGTTGAGGATGTAATTTATATAATGCCATTTGATGATAAGGAATGTTGCAGTGCTATGTTGAAGCAAATCTGACCTGTGAAGGAATTCTAGTTGTTTGAGTATTTGTCCTCTACAAGGAGGTGGCGACTCTATAAAAAGATCAATGTTAAAGATTTGAAGGATTGTAGGTGACTTTGCAAGTCCCAGGTTAAAGAAGGTAGCAACAGCTTCAACGTTTCCAGGTATTTAGATTTTCATGAGTCAAATGTATTTTCATGAAAATTGTGTGTGAGAAAATGTTCCCTAAAGAGTGAAAGAAGCACTAAGGAAGGGAATAGTAGTGATTATTTTACATACTCCTATGATTCAGTTTCTATTTTCTATATGAGATTAGATGGAATATGTTTTGAGCCTTTGTAATATAATAGTTTAAGATTTATTGCAAAAGGAAAGAAAGAGGGAAATGAATGAAAATATGTATCATGTTCCTGTGCTTCCCTATGAAATGTCAAAAACAAATGTGCAACCTCTACCGAATCACCATAAAGATTTCTTTATGGAAAGATATAACTCATTGAACCTTAAAGGTATTCAAGGTTTCCCAAATCTTGTTCTTGTAGGGGTTAGGGAACAATTACTAGGATTCAGTGGGAAAAGGTCAGAATCAACACGACAACATTTGCAGGAGTTTTCTGAGTTAATGGAAGATTTTGAGATAAATTAGGAAAATGTTTTCATGAATTTGTTTGTTCAATCTTTGAAGGAAAATGCCAGAGACTAGTTTTCTTACATGCCAGTATGTTCTATCTCATCATGGGATGAGTTGAAGGTAGCATTCATGGAACAGTTTGGTGAAAGAATTAATCCAAGCTCAGTTATGAAAACATTCATGGGTATCCAGAAGGAAGAAGATGAGTTAGTACCTTCTTTTAATCTCAGGTTTACTAGGGCATTGGATGACATCCCTAACAGTTATAGACCAAATGATGCAGTGTGCTTAGTTGTTTATTTGGCTACATTTGATGAGGAAGATAGTTATTTGCTGAGAGATAAGGGTCCTAAAACATTGCATCACGATTCTAGGAGAGCAATGTGTTAGCACATATTTTTACAAAATATTTTATTCTATATAGAGCTCTTTTTCTTTTATCATATGAGCATTTATTACTGGTTTGCATGTGCAGGAACCTTATTGGCACAAGTAAATTTCTCTAGGGATCAGTTGTCTTAGGAATATCAAGGTATCACTCGGGCACACTAAGGGCATGCACTAAGTATAGACTGCACAAGGAATCCATTATGGAGGCATTTTGTTAGTAGAGAAGTCATTATGGTATGATCCAGGATTGTCTTCTAATATGTATTAGACCCTATGAGAATAGTGGGGATCACTAATATTCAACAATGATGGTCCATCTATGCTAAATTGCAAAGTTTCAATCATCGGCATAAGTAGTCCCGATGAAACAGCATAGGCGAGCAAGAGGAGCATCGACATAACTTATACCGATGAAACAACATGCGGATGCTTTGGAACGATTAAAAAAATACTTAGCATGGTGCACGCTCTTGAGAAAGTCATGTCATCGGGATAGCTTGTTCCGATGAAATAGATTGTCGTTGTTTTCCTATCAACTTATATCGGCTTATCAGAAAAGCGAAGAAATTGCTATATCGATAACCTATGAAACCATCAGTATAACTTAAAATAGTATGGAAAAGCTTATCATATAGTATCGGGAGATCGGAAGTAAGGACAAATTTTTATCCTGATACACAATGACTAAAGGAAACCGAAGGCGAGCCCATCGAAAAAAAGAACCATATCGGAGTAGTTCAAAAATCACTAGACCGATCCACGATGACATGGACAATCGGAAGGCGGAGCTATCGGTATTACCTATACCAATAAAACAAACTCGGAAGCATAAAACATAAAAGGGCATCGAGAACTCATCGGGACTTCGGGAGGAATAGAAATAGGTTATTCTGACCCCCGATGAAGATAGAAGCACTTGCGGGGGCATCAGTGTGAGTAATGCCGACAAAGGAAGCATCTAATGAGGTTTCATCAAGACATCGGAAGAGAAACTTTTATGTTATGTCGAAACCCGATAGGACCGTTTAGGCAAATGGTAAGTGCAAGGAGTTCCTCAGGATAAGTTATGCCAATAACGTGGTGGTATTAGTTAGAATGCGGATTGGAATATTGAGATCATCAGGGCATCGAAGGGACATGAAATAAACAATTCCAACACCGATGAGTTAAGTAAAAGGAAACCAAAGGCGAATGCATCGGGGAGAGTTGTGTCGATGGAGTGTTCGAACAAAAGGCAAAGCTGAGACTGAAGTGATGCCCATCGGGCTAAAATGAACCATCAGGATAAAGAAAAAAATGATATCCTGAGACCCAACAAATGGGTCAGGATAGCTTGTGTCGATGAAAAAGCAAAGAGCAGTAAAGTCATAATAACCGGTGCCAAACATTTGAATCATCAAGAGGAGTCTCGTCGATTAGCCGTTGGATGTCTTGATGAAGAAAAACTGACAAAATGGTTTCCATTAAATGCATCGATTGAGTAGATCGGTTGCTGCACGAAGCAAATCCATCAAGATTTGAAATAATCAATTGCAAGCTTGGACTCCTTGGGACATATAACCAGTATCGCAGAGCAGCTTTTCTCATGAAATTATTGCAGAAAGATATCAAGTGCCTATTGAGAAAATTTCTAAGTTACTGAGCATAGAGTGAAGGAATTTTTCAGAGATGCAGGGGTCAAGCTAAAACGGAAAGCAAAAGATTGCCGAAATATCCAATACCACGGAAAAGAAATCAAAGGGTGGGGTCAGTGAGGTCTAAAGAAAGCTAAATCAGGACATGATAGACCAAATGGGATCTCCAAGAGCCAGGTCATGCAGAGCTAAGGTCAATTGTCCTATCCACGACCAGTTGGAGGATAGGTATAGAGAGATTGGGGATGTATTCACCATAGTGCGAGGGCACGAATTGCTCCTATTCCATTACTTCCATAGGGATGAGCCCATGCCAATTTCAAACCCATGGAAAACTGGTCTAGGTAAACTTGTAGTACCCAATGTGTTTGTGAAAATTGATTTGTTGAAGCTTTTAGTAAGACATTATGATGCAAACAAGCAAAGCATTATGTTCCCTGATGGGACTCCTCTACTGCACTTTGCAAATGCTACAATTTAGGAAGTTTTTGCAGTAGATTTCGAGGCAGATGTGCCTTTATCTTTTGTCGATTTGGAAGAGGAATAAAGGAAGATGGACACTACATACCAGGGCTGGAACCTCGATGTTCACAAAGAAGAGAAGGGGAGACTAACAGAGGAAGATGGTCCTCCTTATGACATGACTATTTTCAAGAAGTATTTGCAATATACTTATATGGCGTGTGGTCAGGTGGGAGGAGTTGAAGCTCCTGATGTAGCAACCATAGGACCGCTGGTTTTAGCAGCAGAAGTTCAGAGGCATGAGCCTAGCATTTTTTACTTCGCTCCATACCTGGTAGACAGATTGCATGAAGGTTTCTTGAACCTAAAGGATAATCCAGACAAATATTTCAAGCACTATTCATTGTTAATGCATATTATTTTACTTTATGGGAAACATAGAGGGTTATGGCCAGAAGAACTGAATGTAAATATAGTTGGGAAGGATGGAAAGGAGCAACTAGTGCAATTATGGGTTTCCCTTTTGGATTACAGATTTGAGAATTGTAATTACCTCAAATTTGAGGAATTCTTTGTCAAACCAATTTTCTTGATTTTTGGTGAGCCTCGGCTAGGATCATTTTTTGAGGAGGTCAAGAAGTTTCTTAGGCCTCATGAGCACCAAAATCCAAAGGTCAATCACAACTGGGGTAATTGGTACTCGTGCCAAAATTTCACTTTTGTTCGATGTTATGGATTTGAGGGTTATCCATACATGCTACCAAAGCCTGAAACAGAAAGGATTGCCTTCTTGGAAATTGTAAGGCAGTTAAGTGTGTCTAATGCCAAACATTTTAGAGGAGCCCACAAACAAGATTTCCTCCCTGGCACACTTCACTTTCAGGATTTCAAAATTATATCAACTAGGACATATGAGGCCATTGACAAGAAGTTGGTGGATGAATACAACTTGTTTTAGCATACATCTAGAACACACTATGATCCTGAAGGTTACATCCATTCAAGTAGGAAAAGATAGGAGTTGGGAGACTACTTCCATCAGGAAGATGAATTTGAAGATATGTGCAAAAATAAGGAGGTGGAAGAGCTTGTAGAAGTTATGGGGACCTTGGAAAAGAAGCTAGAGGAGAGAAGGCAGAGACTAGAAAAAATGGAGGGAGAACCATCCCAAAGTGATTCAGGGGAAAATGAAGTAGTCTCCAAACTCCGTGCACCTAAGAAGGAGGATGACTCAGAAGCATAGAATAGACTTATTGTTGCTCTGAATGCAGAAATAGATGAAAGAATGGAAGAGCGTGTTTCTTTTGTATCTGATGATCAATTCATTAAGTCCAAGGAGTTCAAATCATTCTTGTGCCACTGCAAGGGTAAGAAATTAAGGGAAGCAATGTCAAACATTACCCCTAAGAATGAAGTGGAAATGATGAAGAGGTTGAAGAAAGACATTGACATAGAGGTTGAGACTATGACCCTGCAAAAGGGTAGGCAATTGTTAGTAGAGGCAGGAATAATTATGTTTCCAGGATGGGACCTGAGTGCTTCGTTCATTTTTTATTCTTTGTTACATTCAAACAATAAGGATATGAAATTGAATATCCAAGGAGTGCAAGATATTTTTATCGGATCAAGATATGATCCAAAGGAGGAAGAAATGTTATTGTGAGCCTTATATCCTCCTAAGAAAAGGCCAAAAACCATTGATGTAGATAAAGATTTTGGTCATATGATGACTTTGAAAGTCGGAGAAGTAGATCTTATGGTCACAGCTGACATGGGTATTAATATTTCAAAATTCAATAAGGCCCAAATGAAACATGAGATAGCAAAGAAGAATAAGTATAAGGCTTTATATGAAGAGACCCTTAAGAGGAGTGGGCACCCTGTTCCCCAAATTACAGATTCAGGAGGCCAATGGAAGAAAAAAATTGAAAAGCTATCTTATGAACACAATAAATTGAAAAAGGAGGTGAGAAGCATTAGGGCCGATACTGCTTGTGTGTTGCTAAGTAAGAGATATGGCAATATGGAGAAAGTATTGGACAAATTCTGGGGTAAATATCAGAGGAATATGGACAATATGGTTTCTCACACCAGAATTTGAGATAGACTCAACATGTTGCTACAGGATGAATCGACCAAAGAGAAAGTGAAGAAGAAGGTGCAAGGTCTTCTTGTTACACATGAGGAAATATTGTCTCCTGAGTTGATAAAGTTGTTTGTCCACAAAGTGTCATATGTATTCTAAGATAGAGGCACTGGCCTGTTATCATTCCCTGAGATTCTGATTTGATATGCATAAGGTCCTTGAGAGAAAAGCATTCTTCTGAAACCTTTTAAATTATTCTATTGCATATTTTTTGAATGTCCTACAAGCATTTTATTTCAAAAATACAACAGTCTTTATACACAATTATCTTTACATTCAGTTTTCAATTTCAATAACATTCAAATAAAAGCACTCAGCAGTAGTAGGAAATTATTGCCATTCTTGCAAATAGTTGTCTTACCAAAGTTTAAATCCACTTTAAATAATTCTTTTGTGCTTGAGAGGGATAGGTATACCCACCTAGGTTCAATGGAGCCTTAAGTGTAGAGGGATTTAGTCTTTGACCATCCCTGTTCGTTGGTCAAGGCTAGTTGGATCAGTTAAGGGCTTGGCAAATCCTTAAGTTTTCCAATTTGTGGTTTTGGGCACCAATTGATTAGTGACACTGCTGGGGAGTTGTGATAAGAAGCACTTAAAATTTCTGGGGGGGTTCATTTCAGACTGTGCTAGAGGAAAGAGCTCAGAAGATTAGTAAAGGATATTATTCCTCTTAGGAGGTGGCAACTCTACATGTAATACATGAGTAATGATTGGTATGTTCTGATTAATTTAGAAAAATAGGTTTTCAAGAACCAAAACCTTTAACAAAGGATATTAAGATAAGACAATAAAAAGTCCAGAGCTTATAAACCGCTTACAAAATGACTGGCAAAAAAGCTAGCAAACCAAAAAGACATCTAAAGATAAAAACAACAAAGAAATAAGGAAAGCGCTACACAGCTATAGTCTTCAGCAGGTCCTCTACCTTTTACACCAACTGGTCATAGGTGGCCCCAACAGCTTTGAGATCTTCTAGGTCCTTGTTAGGTTTCTTTTCTTTCTTTTTGCCTCTGGTTTGGGTTCTGGGTCCTTGAGCGTCCCCTGTACCTTCAGTGTCTGGGTCAATATCTAGGGTCTCCTTCTCTTCATCCAGTTTGTTGATGAGAGTATTAGTGTTGCTAGCAAAAATCTTCAGAATGCTTAAACTTTGTTCAGCAATACTCTTCAGGAACTCCTCAATTTTGCTGATTTTACTGGCAATACCCAAGATAGTTTGATCATTAGCATCAGCAAGATTTTTCCTTTCTAGCAGATCTTTCTCTATTTTCTCAAATCTGGGGTTGAAGGAGTCTCTTATGTTTTCAGCTTTTGCAATGTTATTTTTCAGGTCCTCGATGTAATCAGCCATAGTCTTCCCTTCCCCAATGTTGATGGTTTCCAAAATCTGAATTCTGTTGTTGAGTTTTTTGTTGTCATCCACAGCTTTCTTGTAACTAGTTATAAGTCACTCCATAGTATCCATGAAACCTTTCATACCCTCTGGAGGAGGGTTAGGGGGAGGATCAACCTTACCAGGGATATCTTGTTCCTTTTTGGGGGTGTCCCGAATAGTAGTTGTGTCTACAACCCTAAGAGCCTCACCCGTGGTCACCTTCTCCGGGTATGTTGAGAAAACAAGAGAAACTCCTAGAAAATTGTCATTAAGATTTATGCAGAGGAGGAGATCTTTGCACAAAGGACAAGAAGATCTTGTTCAGTTGAGTCCCAAGAAAAGGAATAAAGGAAAAAAATCAAACATGGTATTTGAAGGATATAAGAGATTTCCTAGTAGGGGGGAAGATTCTTCGTCTGCTGGAAAATATGAGAGTAGAGAGGAAAATCCTTTTCATAAAATAAGTTCAAAGGATAATAGACATAGCCATGATGAGATCATGAATGCTGAGGAATGGGAAGAAAAATAGTGGGATGATCTTATTCTTAAAATGATAGATATGAGTGTTGAGGATGCCAAGATGGCGAGGGCACTTAAAAGGCAACCAGATTGGGTGCTATAGAAATTAGGAATAGAGAGAAATAATATTTCATGCCCCAAGACAGACAAGGTAGGAGAAGAGAGAGGTGAAACAAGTAGACAAATAGTTCCAAGATATAGTCCTCCTCATATGAGAAGAAATGACCAGCCTTTTGTAACCTATGACAACCCATTGGTAAGTGAAAATAGAAGATGGAGGGATGTGCATAGGGATCAAAATAAAGAAAGGTTGGAGGATGGAAGAAGGAATGGAGATGGGGAAAATTATGGGAACCAGATTAACACAAATAGGGCCAACCATGTAGTAAATAATGGGTGTGGCATCAACCAGAATAATGGACAAAATAGAGGTAACAATGGCAATTATGGAAGTGGAAATGGTGGAGGTAGGAACAATGGTAACAATAATGGCAATAATAATGGGGGTGGAAATAATGGTAATAATGGAAACTATGGCAACAATAATGGGATTATGAACAATCAAAGCAACCATCATGTTGGTAGACAACCCTTAATCATTGAGAGGTATAGACAATTGGATTTCACTGGCATTGTTGGTTATCCAAATCAGATCACTAATGATTTGAGATTATCAATCCCAAAATTTTCAGGAAATGGAGTTGATTCAGTAGAGCAACATGTCATTAATGTAAAGAATATCATCGAAGAATTTGAGATTCCTCATAAAGATGTGTTCATGAAGTTGTTGGTTCAGTCTTTGACAGAGGATGCAGGGGAATGGTATAGAAGCCTTCTTGACAGATGTATTTGCAGTTGGCAGGAATTTGTGACGCTATTCTTGGAAGAATTTGGAGATCACAATGATCCTTCATTTGCATCCCATGAACTAACAAGCATAAAAAATAATCAAAATGAATCAGTAAATGAATTTAATAAAAGATTTAATAAAGTATTAAATAGAATACCCAAAGATGTCAGACCAGTTGATTCATTTTTTATTAACTTTTATTTAAGTGCTTTGACAACAAAACTCATTATGAGATTTTGTCTCATAGACCTAACACTTTACAGTAGGCATTCAAAATAGTTGTTACTATTGAAAATAATAGGAAGGTGGCTAGGAAAGTTGCTAAGAGAGATGATCCAAAGCTATACAACTCTAGGGTTCCCAGGAAGGATGATCTTAGTCAAATCATGGACATGCTCAAGGAATTAAAGGGTAAGCAAAGTCATAATGAAAGGCCATCATATAGGAACAATAAGCAAATACTTTACAATAGGCTGAGGTTGCATGGCATGCCATATAATACAAATTGGAAAGATGGAAAACTAGTAAAACCAAATACCAACAAAGAGACTCCTGACCCATTAAATAAAACTACAAACTTTGTAAATGAATATCCATGGTGTGATGTATGTAATCTGCCTCATGTTGCAGAACAGTGCACGATTTCCCAGGGCTTGATAGAAGAAGAATATAAAAATATGAACCAACTGTTAATGCCTTCTCATCTGATCCATATTGGGGAAGAAATGAGGATTTATCTAAAGAAGAAGAATATTCTTATGTACATCAAAGAAGAGAAAATTTGCAATATGGTATACAACAGGTTTTTTTCGATGACAATGAAGATATCCCTTCTTTGAGAAAATTGTTTCAAGAAGAACCAGTGCCTTCTTTGAGAAACCTAACTGAAGAAGAAAAGAAAGCTTTCACTATCGCAGTTGTAGAACAAGTGAAAAGTAATTATCAGCTGAGGAATAGGAATGTTAACAATGAGCAAGGCAAGCCAGCGGGTATATTTGCCAAAGTCACAAAATCTAATTGGACAAAAAATAATGTAGCCAAGGGTAAGGATGCTGGTGCCAAAAAAGGGACAGAGCCAGAAAAGAATAAGCCAATTGAAATGCCAAAGCTTGTCAAGCCAGTGGAGAAAAAACAAATTAGTAAGCCTTCTTCAAACTATGCAACTTTTATGTCTCAAGCGTTGTCTCAGGTAAAAATTTATATGCCCTTGCTTGAAGTAATGAAATTTCCAGAATATAAAGATGAGACCTTGAAGATTATATCAAACGTTGGGGATCTAAATAAATTTTTTTGCTAAGTTAAAAGAGGATCCTCCAGTAATTTACTTGGGCACATCTATCATGAAAAATCTCACACAAGTTGATCCATTCTATTTGACATTGTTAATTAACAATAAAATGGTAAAGAATTGTATGATAGATTTAGGGGAAGCATTGAACATCATGCCTGAAGATATCATGAGGGAGATTGAGATGTATGTCGACACACCTTATGGTAAGTTTTATGCCATGGACAACAGGTCTGTACTAGTGGTGGATATTATAAAAGACATAGAGTTCAGATTTCCAGGTTGCTCGGATACCACATATAAGATAGACATCACAGTGGTACAAGTTCCTGCAAACTACAGAATGTTGTTATCCAAGAAATGGTCAAATCTGGTGGGTGGTCATATTCAGCTTGATCTATCTTATGCTACTATTCCAGTCAAAGGGACAACAGTAAGGATAAACAAAGAGCCAAGATCCCCATATCTCATAGAAGAAGTTGATCCCGATGAAGCAACCTACTTTTGCCATTCAGATATGGACAACTTCCAGGTAAGTATTTCTAAACCTTTAGAGATCAGTAAAGTTACACAAACAATTAAACAAAATGAAAACTTAGTTTGGAAATTATACTTTGATGGTGCCTGCAGTAAGGAAGGGAATGGAGCAGGAGTTGTACTTATTGCACCTAATGAAAAAAAAATTAAATACTCTTTCTTGTTGGCTTTTGAATGTACTAATAATATTGCCAAATATGAGGCCCTCCTATTAGGTCTTAAACTAGAAAATAAGCATGGTATCAAATTACTAATGGTTTATGGTGATCCAGAATTAGCAATTTCACAAGTTAGGGGCAAATTTGCTGCAAAAAAATGAAAAATTGAGAAGCTACAGGAATGAAGTTTGGGATCACATTGAATTATTTGATGCCTTCTCCATCAATTGGACTAAGAGATCCAACAATATTTGGGTAGACTTCATAGCGAACTTGGCTATCAAGCACAACGACATTCCTTTGGATGACATTACCCAAGTGGAGATTAAAACTAGACCGTCAGTGCCTGATAATGTAAAAAACTAGCAAGTTTTTGATGATGACAAGGATTTACTAAATTTTTTATTTTGTGAAGATCAATATGAGCACCAGAAAATTGATTGGAGTGGACTTGTGGAGGACAAAGATGACAAATCAATTGTACTGGGGCAAGAAGTATTGCAGCTGAAAACTAATAAAATCCCAAAAGTATTAATAGAGCTTGAAAGAATGTTTAATGACAAAGATGTAATGAATTTCAGGCCTAATTCAGGAGGATGTGAAGAGGTTGAAAATATAAACTTGGGAAGTGAAAGCAACCCAAGAGAAGTACACCTTGGAAAGAAGCTCACACCAAAAATCAGAACTGAATTGATTAATCTGTTGAGGAAGTATAGGCATGTTTTTGCTTGGTCATATGATGACCTTAAAGCTTACAGGGAAGATTTGTTCCAACATGAGGTACCTTTGAAGCCTAATGCAAAACCTTTCAGACAAAAGCAAAGACCTATAAATCCTACCTTGGCTCCAAAGATGAAGGAGGAGTTAATGAAAATAAGAAATGCAGGGATTATTGATCCTATAAGGCACTCAACATGGTTATCAAATTTAGTACCAGTAAGAAAGAAAAATGGTGATATTAGGTTATGTGTAGATTTCAGAAATCTAAATCTTTCATCTTTGAAAGATAATTATGCCTTGCCTAATATGGAAGCTTTGTTGTAGAAGGTCACGAGGAATGAGTTGTTATCCATGATGGACGACTTCTCGGGTTATAATCAAGCCAAAGTTAGGGAAGCAGAGAAGTTCAAAACTACTTTCACTACACCTTGGGGTACTTATGTTTATGCTAGGATGCCTTTTGGACTAACAAATGCAAGAGGTACTTTCCAGAGAGCTATGGACATGGCTTTTGAGGGAATGATTGATTATATCTTGGTAGTGTATCAAGATGATATGACTGCTTATTCTAAAAAGGCAGAAAATCATTGTAATGATCTGGAAATTTTTTTTATTAGAGCACTAGAATATGGCATATCTTTGAATCCTAAAAAATGTCACTTAGGGGTTACTAGAGGAAAATTATTAGGTCATATTGTCTCAAAAGATGGAGTTAGAATTGATCTAGAAAGGATTGCTGCTATTGATAAAATCCAAATTCCAGAAATTGTTAAAGCGATCCAATCTTTCTTCAGTCAAATTAACTTTGTGAGAAGGTTTGTTTGAAATTTCTCTGAAATCATAAAACCTATTGCTAAAATGTTAAAAAAGGGTGTTGAAATAAAATGGATTGATGAAGCCCTTGAAGCTTTTGCAAATATCAAATGATGAGGGTCATGAACAACCAATGGCATTTTTTAGTAAAACATTACAAGCATCAAAATTGAATTATGATTTGAATGAAAAACAAGCTTATGCTCTTGTAAACGTTGTGAAATCCTTTAGACCTTACTTAGTTGGTGCCACCGTCATTGCCTATGTACCAAATGCTATTGTTAAAGACATTTTCAGACAAACAAAGACTACTGGGAGAAGATGCAGATGGATAAACCAGATTCAAGAGTTCAATATTGATTTACAAATCACAAAATTGGTAAGAGCTCAAGGTCTAGCGAAGTTGATGCCAAAATCCAATGTTGAAGCAGCACAAGTAAACTAGGTAGAGCTTAAAGATGTACAAATTAGCATTGAAAGATGCCCTTGGTATACAAATATTGTTCACTTCTTGAAAGACATGAAATGTCCGGATAATTTAAATGATAGTCAAAAAAGAACTTTAAAGCTTCAAACATCTAGGTATGTATTACTTAATGGGGATCTATACTAGAAAAATAGAGATGGTATTCTTCTATTGTGTCTAGATGAGTGTCAAGCATTTGTTGTTTAAAAATATTTACATGAAGGTGTATGTGGAGGTCACTTCTCAGCTAAAACCACTGCTCACAAAATTCTAAATATTGGTTATTACTAGCCTCAAGTTTTCAAGGATTGTCATACTTATGTCAGAAAATGTGAGGCTTGTCAAAGGTTTTCAGGGAAACTCAAATATAATGGAGTCATTCCTCTCATGCCCATGCATACAGAAAAACCATTCCATATGTGGGGCATTGATTTCATAGGAGGGATAGCAAACAAATATAATGGTGGGCATAAATGGATTTTGGTTGCTACTGACTATTTTACTAAATGGGTTGAGGCTATTCCTACAAGATAGGCTACAAGAAAAGTGGTGACAAAGTTTCTCTTAAAAAATATTCTGACCAGATTTGGAGTACCTCAGAAGATTGTAGTAGACAATGGGATGTGTTTCAGATCCAAGGAGTTCTCTGATTTCTATGAAAACTATGGTATCACTCTGTCTTACTCATCACCTTACCATCCCCAAGGAAATGGACAAGCAGAATCAAACAACAAGAACTTGCTGAAGATTATCAGAAGGATGTTGGGTGATAATAAAAAGGCTTGGGACTCAAAATTAATCTTAGTAGTATGGGCTGATAGAGTGACAATCAAGAAGTCCATAGGATTTGCCCCATATGAGCTTGTATATGGCAAAGAAGCAAGATTTCCCTTAAATAATTTGGTTCCAATTTATAAATTTGTTACAGGAGAATGTTTGGAAGAAGTAAACTTCATGGGGATAGATTGATGGCTTTAGTTGAGCTAGATGAATGTAGAAGAGAAGCTCAGGAAAGAAACTTACAGAGGCAACAAATGGTAAAAACTTTACATGATAGAAAAGAATGTGATAGATCATTTAAAGATGGGGAATGGGTGTTAAAATGGAATGCAAAAGATTAGGATAAAGGGAAGCATGGCAAGCTTGATGCACTCTGGCTACAACCTTTTATCATTTTAGAAAAGGGTGGAGAAAATTCCTATTACTTGCAGGATATTGATGGTCAAATGCAGGAGTTCTCGGTTCATGCTCAGTATCTTAAGCATTTTTTCTCTTGATGAGTAGGGAGTATTTTTGTATCATAATAGTTTAAATTTATTTTTGTTTTCTATTTCAATTTTCATGTTGGTCTTCTTTCTAGAGATAACTAGGATCTTGCTATGTCCTTAAAGAGAACATACATCCCCAAAAAGAGCCACTGTTAGCACATATTTTTACAAAATATTTTATGCTATATAGAGGTCTTTTTCTTTTATCATATGAGCATTTATTACTGGTTTGCATGTGTAGGAACCTTATTGGCACAAGTAAATTTCTCTAGGGATCAGTTGTCTCAGGAATATCAAGGTATCACTCGGGCACACTAAGGTCATGCACTAAGTATAGACTGCACAAGGAATCCATTATGGAGGCATTTTGTTAGTAGAGAAGTCAGCATGGTATGATCCAGGATTGTCTTCTAATATGTATTAGACCCTATGAGAATAGTGGGGATTACTAATATTCAACAATGATGGTCTATCTGTGCTAAATTGCAAAGTTTCAATCATCGGCATAAGTAGTCCCGATGAAACAGCATAGGTGAGCAAGAGAAGAAGCATCGACATAACTTATACCGATGAAATAGCATGCTGATGCTTTGGAGAATTTAAAAAAATACTTAGCATGGTGCGCACTCTTGAGAAAGTCATGCCACCGGGATAGCTTGTTCTGATGAAACAAAAGGCGGTTGTTTTCCTATCGGCTTATATCGGCTTATCGACAAAGCGAAGAAATTGCTATACCGATAACCTATGAAACCATCGGTATAACTTATAACGGTATGGCAAAGATTATCATATAACATCGGGAGATCGGAAGTAAGGAGAAATTTTTATCCCGATACCCGATGACTAAAGGAAACCAAAGATGAGCCCATCAGAAAAAAGAACCATATCAAAGTAGTGCAAAAATTGCTAGACCGATCCCTGATGACATGGAGAATCGGAAGGTGGAGCTATTGGTATTACCTATACCGACAAAACAAACTCGGAAGCATTAAACACAAAAGGGCATTGGGAACTCATCAGGACTTCAGGAGGAATAGAAAAAGGCTATTCCGACCCCCAATGAAGATAAAAGCACTTGCGGGGGCATGGGTGTGAGTCATCAGGACATCGGAAGAGGAACTTTTATGTTATGTCGAAACCCGATAGGACTGTTTAGGCAAATGGTAAGTACGAGGAGTTTCTCAGGATAAGTTATGCCGATAACACGATGGTCTTAGTCAGAATGTGGATTGGAATATTGAGATCATCGGGGCATCAGAGGGACATGAAATAAACTATGTCAACACCCGATGAGTTAAGTAAAAGGAAACAAAAGGCGAATGCATCGGGGAGAGTTATGTCGATGGAGCGTTGGAACAAACAGAAAAGACGAGACTGAAGTGATGCCCATCGGGATGAAATGAACCATCGAGATAAAGAAAAAATCGATATCTCAAGACCCGATAAATGGGTCGAGATAGCTTGTGTCGATCAAAAAGTAAAGAGCAGTAAAGTCATAATAACTGGCGTCAAACATTTGAATCGTCGGGAGGAGTCTCACCGATTAGCCGTTGGATGTCTTCATGAAGAAGAACTGACAAAATGGTTTCCATTAAATGCATCAATTGAGCAGATCCATTGCCTCATGAAGTAAATCCATCAAGATTTGAAATAATCAATTGCAAGATTGGACTCCTTGGGACATATAACCAGTATCGCAGAGCAGCTTTTCTCACGAAATTATTGCAGAAAGATATCAAGTGCCTATTGAGAAAATTTGTGAGTTACTGAGCATAGAGTGAAGGAATTTTTAGAGATGGAGGGGTCATGCTCAAAGGGGAAGCAAAAGATTGCTGAAATATCCAGTACCACAGCAAAGAAATCAAAGGGTGAGGTCAGTGAGGTCCGAAGAAAGCTAAATTAGGACATGATAGACCAAATGGGATCTCCATAAGCTAGGTCACGCAGAGATAAGGTCAATTTGCCTATCCATGACTAGTTGGAGGATAGGTACAGAGAGATTGGGGATGTATTCACCATAGTGTGAGGGCACGAATTATTCCTATTCCATTACTTTCGTCGAGATGAGCCCATGCCAATTTCAAACCCATGGAAAACTAGTCTAGGTAAATTTGTAGTACCCAATGTGTTTGTGATATTGATTTGTTGAAGCTATTAGTAAGACATTATGATGCAAACAAGCAATGGATTATGTTGCCTGATGGGACTACTCTAGTGCACTTTGCAAAGGCTACAATTCAGGAAGTTTTTGTAGTAGATTTTGAGGCAGATGTGCCTTTATCTTTTGTAGATTTGGAAGAGGAATACAGGAAGATGGACACTACATACCAGGGCTAGAACCTTGCTATTCACAAAGAAGAGAAGGGGAGACTAATAGAGGAAGATGGTCCTCCTTATGACATGACTATTTTCAAGAAGTATTTGCAATATACCTATATGCGTGTGGTCAGGTGGGAGGAGTTGAAGCTTCTGACGTGGCAAACATATATAGGACTGTTGGTTTTAGCAGCAGAAGTTCAGAGGCATGAGCCTAGGGTTTTTGACTTCGCTTCATACCTGGTAGACAGATTGCATGAAGGTTTCTTGAACCTAAAGGATAATCCAGACAAATATTTCAAGCACTATTCATTGTTAATGCATATTGTTTTATTTTATGGGAAACATAGAGGGTTATGGCCAGAAGAATTGAATGTAAATATAGTTGGGAAGGATGGAAAGGAGCAACCAGTGCAATTATGGGTTTCCCTTTGGGATTAAAGATTTGTGAATTCTCATTACCTCAAATTTGAGGAATTCTTTGTCAAACCAATTTTCTTGCTTTTTGGTGAGCCTTGGCTAGGATCATTTTCTGAGGAGGTCAAGAAGTTTCTTAAGCCTCACGAGCACCAAAATCCAAAGGTCAATCACAACTGGGGTGATTGGTACTCATGCCAAAATTTCACTTTTGTTCGATGCTATGGATTTGAGGGTTATCCATACGTGCTACCAAATCCTGCACTAGATAGGATTGCCTTCTTGGAAATTGTAAGGCAGTTAAGTGTGTCTAATGCCAAACATTTCGGAAGAGCACACAAACATGTTTTCCTCCCTGGCACACTTCACTTTCAGGATTTTAAAATTGTATCAACCAGGGCATATGAGGCCATTGACAGAAAGTTGGTGGATGAATACAACTTGTTTCAGCATACATCTAGAACACACTATGATCCTAAAGGTTACACCCATTCAAGCAAGAAAAGACAGGAGTTGGGAGACTACTTCCATTAGGAAGATGAATTTGAAGATATGTGCAAAAATAAGGAGGTGGAATAGCTTGGAGAAGTTATGGGGACCTTGGAAAAGAAGCTAGAGGAGAGAAGGCAGAGACTAGAAAAAATGGAGGGAGAACCAGCCCAAAGTGATTCAAGGGAAAATGAAGTAGTCTCCAAACTCTATGCACCTGAGAAGGAGAAGGAATCAGAAGTAGAGAATAGACTTATTGTTGCTCTGAATGCAGAAATAGATGAAAGAATGGCATAGCATGTTTCTTTTGTATCTAATGATCAATTCATTAAGTCCAAGGAGTTCAAATCATTCCTGTACCACTTCAAGGGTAAGAAATTAAGGGAAGTAGTGCCAAATGTTACCCCTGAGAATGAAGCAGAAATGATGAAGAGGTTGAAGAAAGACATTGACACAAAGGTTGAGACTATGACCCCGCAAAAGGGCAGGCAATTGCTAGTAGAGGCAGGAATAATAGTGTTTCCAGGATGGGACCGGAGTGCTTCGTTCATTTTTTATTCTTTGTTACATTTAGACAATAAGGATATGAAATTGAATATCCAAGGAGTGCAAGATATTTTTATCGGATCAAGATATGATCCAAAGGAGGAAGAAATGTTATTGTGGGCCTTATATCCTCCTAATAAAAGGCCAAAAATCATTGATGTAGATAAAGCTTTTGGTCATATCATGACTTTGAAAGTCGGTGAAGTAGATCCTATGGTCACAGCTGACATGGGTATTAATATTTCAAAATTCAATAAGGCCCAAATGAAACATGAGATAGCATAGAAGAATAAGTATAAGGCTTTATATGAAGAGACCCTTAAGAGGAGTGGGCACCCTGTTCCCCAAATTACAGATTCAGGAGGCCAATGGAAGAAATTTTTTGAAAAGCTATCTTATGAACACAATCAATTGAAAAAGGAGGTGAGAAGCATTAGGGCCGATATTGCTTGTGTGTTGCTAAGTAGGAGATATGGCAATATGGAGAAAGCATTGGACGAATTCTGGGGTGAATATCAGAGGAATATGGACAATATGGTTTCTCACACCATAATTCGAGATAGACTCAACATGTTGCTACAGGATGCATCGACCAAAGAGAAAGTGAAGAAGAAGGTGCAGGGTCTTCTTGTTATGCATGAGGAAATTACAAAGGAATTGAAGTCTTAATTTGATGAATGCTAGCAGATTATTCAGCATGGGGTTCCCAGTCTGGTGGATGATGCAGGTGTGATCAAAGACAAAACCATATGGATCTCTGAGTGCAAGTCTATGCTTAGTGCGGCCCAAGCCATTGCCAGAGCAGATGTCCTTGACATGAATGACATGGCCAATCAGTTGGAGAATTTTTATGTGATCGAGAATGCAGCCAAAGATGTGATCTTCAACGCTACAAGATACAAGGAACTGAGCTACTTGCAGCATATTCAAAAATGTGGACGATGGCTGGATCGAAAGTCTTAGTGTTGTGTTTTAGTTTGTGTAATGTAATTGACATCTTAATTAGGCTTTTAATTTATGTTCAGTTAGTTGTTAAGATAATGAAAGGGTGTGTCCTTTCATTCGTGTCTTTCAACATATGTTTTTGTATTAAGTCATTTTGTATCAAAGGGGATAGAGTTTGTTTTGGGGGAAAATCATCATATTGTTGCAAGGACTGAAAGTCATACGTATTAGGAAATTTTATAGGAAGATGAAGTACCATTTTTGTGAAAGAAAATTGTAATGAAGTATCTCTAAGTGTAGCTTTTGTGTACTGTCATTTCTCAGAGATTAATATACAAGATTCACCGTTTCTACTTCAAATACATTGTCTACTTTTTGTGTTGATGAAACATCTTTGTCCTCTTGATAAATCTGCTTAAGGATTTGTTGTAATGTGAATCACATGTTGTTACATTAAATGTGAGATTGGGTTCTTATTGTTTATGTGACACATACTGAACCATTATAGTGATTATTAATATTGTCTCTTGAGTTGATAAAGTTGTTTGTCCACAAAGTATCATATGTATTTTGAGATAGAGGCACTGGTCTATTATTCATTCCCCGAGATTTTGATTTGATATGCATAAGGTCCTTGAGAGAAAAGCATTATTTTGAAACCTTTCGAATTATTCTATTGCATATTTCTTGAATGTCCTGCAAGCATTTTATTTCCAAAATACAACAGTCTTTATACACAATTATCTTTACATTCAATTTTCAATTTCAATAACATTCAAATAAAAGCACTCAACAGTAGCAGGAAATTATTGCCGTTCTTGCAAATAGATGTCTGACCAAAGTTTAAATCCACTTTAAATAACTCTTTTGTGGTTGAGAGGGATAGGTATACCCACCTAGGTTCAATGGAGCCTTAAGTGCAGAGGGATTTGGTCTTTGACCATCCCTATTCATTGGCCAAGGATAGTTGGATCAGTTAAGGGCTTGACAAATCCTTAAGTTTTCCAATATGTGGTTTTGGGCACCAACAGATTGGCGACTCTGTTGGGGAGTTGTGATTAGAAGCACTTAAAATTTCTGGGGGGTTTCATTTTAGACTCTGCTGGAGGAAAGAGCCCGAAAGATTAGTAAAGGATATTATTCCTCTTAGGAGCTAGCTACTCTACATGTAATACATGAGTAATGATTGGTATGTTGAGAAAATAAGAGAATCTCCTAGAAATTTGTCATTAAGATTTATGCAGGGGAGGAGATCTCTGCACAAAGGACAAGAAGATCTTGTTTAGCTGAGTCCCAAGAAAAGGAACAAAGAAAAAATATCAAATGAAAGATAAACCATGGCAAAGTGACCTATCACCTCCTAAGAGATGCGAGTGTGGATTTTCTCTCAGATCTAGATGAGAAATCCCAGTGACTTGACTACACCGAGACAAAGGATTTCAAATGATATGATGTGCAAGCTATAAGAATGCATGATTAAGCTAGATTGATCCAAGAAGATAATTATGCTAATGATATGCATGATTATGCTAAATGATAGATGCAATTAAGTTAGATGAGAGATTGATTATGCTATATGATTAAGCAATTATAGTAGAAGATGATCAAATTAAGCTAGATCTAAGACGCAATAAATGATAACAATGCTAAACTAGAATGCTAGAAATGATATGCCTATAATAACAATGCTTGAGATGGGATCTACCTATAATAACAATTCTTGAGATGGGATCCTTTTGCTCCAAGATGGGGGATATTTATAGGATTTCCAAGGCCAGGGGTGAGGTGGTAGGAATCAACGGTCAAGATTGAATTTGAAGATATCAAGGGTCAAATTGGAGGAGGTTGGAGAAGAGGTTGGAGGGAGGGACACTTGTCATCTCTGTGGTGACAAGTGTCAAGGAATCTTGCTCACAATAGAGAAAGTGTCCAAGGGAATAGACATGTGGTAAAAGTGCCATGTGTCTCAAGGGGAGAATATCCAACCCATAGGAGATTAGGATAAGGAGGTTAGGATGTGCAATAAGATTAGGTGGAATGGGTTAGGTTAGGGAGTGGTTAGGTTCGGTGGTTAGAAGTTAGGAGGCATGTGGGGAATTTGAATTTAAAAATTCAAATAATAGAAAAAGGCTAATTAACTTTCAACAACTCATAAATTGATTTGTTTTAATTAATTAGGGTTTTAGAAGAAATGAGTTAAATGGGGGAGGATTGATTAATTATTAATTAATCAAAGGGGACTATTGAAATGAACTTATTAAATAAATCCTTAGATTTATTAATAAGTAGATGAACGTGGGAATTTAATCAAATTGCTAGTGAATTCAGTTAAATTGGCAAGGGGGATTAATTAAATAATTACTTATTTAATTAATTATCTTTAGACCAGTTTTAGGTGTATACAATAGGTACCCAGAAGACTTTCAAGACCACTATAAGGCACAAGTACTGTCCTGAACCCTCATATCTGTCCCAAAACCATCAGGGACAGTGGCGTGGCACCCTGGTCCTACCCAGGACAGGGGTGTCGAGCCCTGGTCCCTCCACTTTCAAGTGAAATTTGGCAAGGTGGAAGCTTAGGACCTTCAGTTTGCAATCTCTCAATCGCAACTCTTTGTCAGACAAAACAAGACCAAAGCGTAGCACTCCTGTCCAGGTCAGTTTGGCTCATTTTTCAATGCTAGGTAGACATTAAAATTTCTCCCCCTTCTCTATTTTTAATATCTCAGTTTTAGATCTGCAAGTGTATTTAATTTTCAGTTCATATATGCTTCATTGTTCATCTCCTAGTCTAGTTGATCAATCTTTCACATCTTATCTTCATATACAACAAGAGGAATAGAAACCCTAAGAGATAATCCTTGGCTCTCTCTTTCTCATAAGAAGTAGCCAAATTGAGCTATCTCCCTAGGCTCTTTCATATTCCCAATGTGTTGGCTAAAGTGGGATTAGGTCCTAGTCACTCGGTCTCGCTTTTTCCCCTCCACATTTTGGTGAACCCAATGTGAATCCAATCTTCTTTAATTCTAATTTATGATCTCAAATCCGAGTTTTTTTCTATTTCAAATTCAAATTTACATTTACAAGTTTCAATTCCTTGCAAATTTTTAAAAAAAATAGAGGTCAATTTTGTTAAAACCCTAATTTTTTAATTCAAAATTAAACTTGTGGATAGCTTAATTTGGATCATTAATTTCAGATCTGATTTAGGAACTCATTTCACTCATAAATTTGATTTTCTAAATCAACATTTAGAGTGCTTTCATTGGTTATAATTGAACATTTCCTTCTATTTTGCATATGTTATCATTTGAAAGAGGAAAATTGTTGTCATGATGCATTCATTTCATAAATGTGATAATGGGTTAGCTTCCCTTGCTTCAATTTTTCCATATCTTAAATAACCTCCTCCTATCTATGACAACATTTTAGTTCCTAAAAGAGTTGTCACCAACCCCTTAAAAACTCTCCCATGATATAAGGATGAAGATTTGAAGAGTGATCTTGACAATTCTCCTAAAATGTGCCATTCCCATCTAGCTATCTTAGAGGAAGAGGATGATATCATAAACACCTTTCTTAGTGTTACTTTACCTTCTTTACATGATGTCTCTCTAAGTGAAAAGCTATTGATGGACATTGACTTATCTTCTCCTAAATTTGGTCTTACCAATGGGGGCATGTTAGTGCAACAAGAGGTTATGAGCACTTCTTTCAATGATCCCCTTCCTAAGCATGAATCTTTGGAGAAAGATGTTCATCTCCTCCTAAAGAATACTCCCCTCATGAGGATCATTTGTGCAAAAAGATGGTATTGTCCCTACTTTTCCTAGTGATGGCATTTCCTCTTTTGACTTCAACAAAATTCCCACCAGAGATGATGCATTAATGAGAAATGCTTCTCCTTGCCCCAAAGCTTGTCTTACCCATAAAGATGCCTTAGTAAATGAATATGAAATCATAGTTAATTTACTTAATTCTCTCTCTCTTAAACATCCTATTGGACACATTTTGAGGCAAGAAGATTATTTAAACATATGTAGTGATGCTCTCCCTCCTAAGGATGAAGAATTAATTAACATTATTACCCATTCTCCCAAAATTGGCAATAACAATAAGGATATCTTTGTGAAAGATATTTCTAATACTTTTTTCAATGACCTCACTATTTGGGATGAACAATTAGAAGAAGGTGTTGATTATTCTCTACCCCATGAGAGAACCCTAGCCAAAGAGGATTAAATCATGATTGATAACTCTCTTGATATCATCCCACCTTCCATGAATCTCATTCATTTTTCCTCTAAAGGTAAGGTATCTCCTTCTCTCGAACTAGGTTCTACTTATAAGGATACCTTAGTTCAAGAAGAGATTGTTAACATCTCTTTCAAAGATCTCCCTCTCAAAGGTGAAACTTTAGAGAGTAATGTTGATCCTTCTCCTAGAAAGTATATTCCCCATGTAGATCCTTTGATGATAGAGGATGATATGACCTTTCCTACTAATACTCTTCCTTCTAAAACATCAATGCCTACTCCTAGTCTACCTCCTAAAATTTATCTTATCCATGATAACATTTTAGTGCAAAAATAGACTATCAACAATTCTTCCAACAATCTTGTCCATTCTTCTATTAAAATTCATAAGGACACCTTTGATATTCCTAAACCATCTACAATCAATTTGATACATGTGAATGAAACACCTAATAAAATCCTCTTCACAATTCACGGTGCTTGTCCTTCTCAAAGTTCTCAATGTAAGCCTATCTTAGTGGTCCAAGGTGGTTATGCTAATGATTCTTTTTGCACTCCTAAGAAACTTGTTATTACTGTGCAAGGAGGTTATCCTACTAAGAGTCCTTATGAGTATGCTAAGAAAATCACTTAAGAGAGTTATCATACAGTTTCTCATACCTACAACACAAGAAACAATAGGCAGCCTAATCCTCTTCCACTTATCCCAACTTCACTTCCTCCCTCTCAACCTACTCTTCCACAAGTACGTCGCATATCACAAACTCTTAGTAAGGAGTATTACCTCATTGAACAACTTAAAGATACTCCTGCCAAGATTTCTATTTAGGATTTGGTTCAAACTTCACCTTCTTATCATGGGATGTTACATGATGCTTTGAAAAACTTAGATGTCCCACCTGCAGTGACACCTAATAACATGGCTTCTTTGATTGATCCTATAAACAAACCCAAAGCTCAAATTGTATTCAAACGAGATGAGTTACCTTCTCATGAAATCCAACATCAATATAATCCTCTTATGATTGTGGTTATTATCGATAATAGTGGTATAAGATGAACCCTTGTGGACAATGGATCTAGACTTAGTGTTTGCAATGTGGACTTATTGGATAAGGTTAATGTGGACCATTCTCTCATCGAACCTGCTTCTATTTCTATTCTAGGCTTTGATAATGTTGATAAACAATCTTTAGGTATCATAACTTTTCCTATTAAGGTAGGTCCTATTACTTTATCTACACCTATTCATGTCATGCCTGATAATTTGACATATAACCTTCAATTAGGGAGACCGTGGATTCATAGCATGCAAGTTGTCCCCTCAACTTTGCATAGGCAAGTCAAGTTCATTTATAGCAATAAGACATACACCTTGTTATCTGATACCAATCTTTAAGCTCCATTAAAAGTTGGATCTTCTTGTTCAACTACTTCCCATTCTTCTCCCAATCCTACTACTTCTTCAAATACATCGATTTCCATTAATGATCTTGTTCCTTCTAGTACTCCTGATTATTCTACTCAATCATAATCTCCTCCCAAAGATATCTTTTCTCCCGAAGGAGTGCTCTCAGATGATGATTGGGGATCTCTAGACTTTAACCCTACTTTTATAGGAGAGTATAGATTATCTTGGAAAGGATCTAAGATTGAGAAGGAGAAATCTAAGGAGGAACCTAAAGAGAAACCCACTTTGTCTAAACAAATAAGTAACCACTTTACGGCTGCTTCTAGTTCAAATAATTATTCAAATCCTTCCTCTAATTCATATAGCACTGAGACCCATGAGGTGCACCCATCTCTTTCTGATTTGGTATCCCTTTATGGTCCTGGTTTTCACATTCTAGCTAAGAGTGGCTATAATGGCAATGATTGTGGCACAAATGAACAAGGAATTAAAGTTCCTTTAGAACATAACACGCATGAAGCTTCATTTGGACTTGGATATAATCCTTCTAAGCCCACCAAAGCAACTAAAAGACCATCTCTCAATGTAAATTCTATATTTAGTAGTGATGATGACCTCACCACAATTAAATCATCTTCTACTTCTTTCAACACTCATCCCTCTCATAAGGAAATCTTGGTGATGAACAAATCTTTTTATGAATATCCTAAAGAGATTTCTAATGCCACTTATGAGACTTTATCTTCTACTCATTCTAAAATCCCTTCTTCTAGGAATAAGGCTCTAATTAATTACACTTATCCCTCTCCTAAGATTTCTTGTGTGCAAGAAAAGTATGACTTAGTGGCCTATTCTTCTCCTATAAACTTCTCTCTTTCTAAAGACTTTTTAACATTCGTAATCTTATACATGTTTTTAATCTCACTTATAGTACAACATTTAACATGTCATATTCAAATACCTCATTCAATCTATCATGTCTTTAAATAACATTGATGGCTATTATGTTGCTCATCATTATGTGGCATTGGTAGCTCACTTACTAGGGGCTCGTTGTCATTCATGATGATACAATTTCATGTGCAATCATACTTTTGGAAGCAACATAATAGCCTACTTCTATCTTATCTCTTCTCCCTATATGGGGGGCAAGAGTGATTTCAAACATCTCTCCTTCTTAAGATTAAAATTTCGCCTTTGTGAAGTAGTGTCTTCTATAAGGATTTCTTATTGATTGTAGAGGTGTGTTCATATTTGAATTCCTTCTCTCATATTGGAACAAGCATCCCTAATGGGGATCTTAAGTAGATATCCTTAATTGGGACTTCCTCCTTGGTGTTGGAAGTCTTTGATCATTCATCAATTTATTTTCTTCATTGATTAGTATATTTTATAATAAAACCTTCTATTCTATGAACGTGCATGTCCTTGATGAGGATCTCTTGCCTTCATTTAGAAGAGTGTTTCTATAAATAATCTTTCTTTGATGTCATTTCAATCCTCCATTATTTTCTAATTTCCTTTATTGAGTTGCATTTTTGGATTATCTCTTGCATTTGTTTCCATTTAAATCTTTCATCTTGTGTTAGAGAGCTCTCAAATCCTCACACTCTTTGTTGTGTTGGAATTGAGGTTTACTCCTCTTTCTTACCAAATGATTATCCATTTAGTTTTTGATCTTGTATCAAATCTTCTTGTGAGCATTTTTCATCAATATTCTCTCACAATTCGATGTGGTAAACATGATACCCTATTTCAACTCACTAAATTAGCAAGCCAAAACAAGGGGGGCATATAGCTACCCTCGAATTTTCATCACCTTCCCTTAGTAAGCATTTAGGTGATTTTGTGATTTTATCTAACATGTGGTTTTGTAGGGTGTGGTTCCTAACTGTGTACTGTAGATACCGTTGGGGGCTTCGTCTGACAACTTGTGGATATATCCTTTTTCATGAATGTTTACATTTCTTTACTTTAGCTTGCACATATGCACGTAGTGTCATATGACCACTAAAGTGGGGGCTAAATGTAGCATCGTAAATTGTACACCCTTGCTAGGGTGGTACAATTCTACGCTTAGTTTAGCACCCACCTTAGTGTGTTTGCATCTTGCATTATAATTTCCATTTAAGCATTTAATTAATTAATTTAATTAAATCTCTAGTCATATTTCATCACTCCCCACATCATAAAATTGGGCCCTTTACCCTAAGGGTGCCCCTTTTTATTTTATTCCTCCAATAAATCATTAAATCATAAACCCTAATTATGTTTTATTTCAACCTTTAAGGCCCGATTTTGCATATTAAAATATCTCAAAATCAACTGTAACTTTGGGATTCACTCTAATATCATCATATCTAATGACCCTGAAAATTTGGTGAAAAGTTGGTTGGACCGGGTTGCACCCGGTCCCCAATATTTTTCCCGAAATTTCGAGAGCATAATTCTATGATATTATAATGCTTAACCCCAAGAAATTGACGGGAAATTAAAATCCTAGGTTGGCCTAAAGACAAAATTAAGATCTATGGTTTCATACATAAGAGCTCTCTTTCTTCATTTGAAGGCATTTATCTAATCGAAGGAGTTTTTGGTGAAAAGAGCTAGCGATCACAAGGAGCCTTCCATGTAGTGAAAGAGAAGCTTATGTGGAGTCTTCAACAACATTCATTGGGCATTTATTAAATAATTCATCAAGTATTCATCATCAATTAGGAGCCTTGAAGACATTAAAGAATAATAGGAGATCAAGTGGCTTATATCTCTCCCTTAGGGATTGGTATGGTTTCATGTTATTTTCATGTCTTTGTATGAGCTTCTTTACACTCATTTTCACATTTACATTCATGCTTTAGATCATTTAGCACATTTGATTTAGATAATTCTCATTTACATTTACATACATTTAGGGTTTACTCTCCAAAGCGCAGGGTAGCTCTAGTTTCTTATCTTTCTCATTTTAGGGTCTGGCACACACACAATATTCCTGCACACACTATTTTACTATACAAATGGGCTATTTGTTGAGGTGGAAATCACCAAAACAAGGGTTTGACTAAGGCAAAACCCTATATAGCCACCCAAACCTTCTCTTTTTAGTTGCAAGTGCAGGTATAGGTACCCAAAAGACTTTCAAGACCACTGAAAGGCACAAGGACTATCCTAAACTCTCATATCTATCCCAAAACCATAAGGGATAGGGGCGTGGAAACCTCGTCCCTCCACTTTTAGGTGAAATTTGTTAGAGTGGAAACTCAGGACCTTCAATTTGCATTCTCTCAGTTGCAGCTCTCTGTCAGACAAAACAGGACCAGAGCGTAGCACTCCTGTCCAGGTCAATTTAGCTCATTTTTCAACACCAGGTACACATTCAAATTTCTCCCCCTTCTCTGCTTTCAGTATCTCAGTTCAAATCTACAAGTGTATGCAATTTTAGTTCATATATGCTTCATTGTTCATCTCCTGGTCTAATTGATCAATCTTTCACACCTTATCTTCATATACAACAAGAGGAATAGAAACCATAAGAGATAATCCCTGGATCTCACTTTCTCACAAGAAGTAGCCAAAGTGAGCTATCTCCCTAGGCTCTTTTGTATTCCCAATGTGTTGGCTAAAGTGGGATAAGGTCCTAGTCACCTGGTCTCGCTTTTTCCCCGCCACACCAACATGACAAAGAAATATAGGGAATTCTTCAAACTAGTCTTGACAGATAGCCTCACTGTCAAAAAACTACAATAACCAACTTCAACACCTTAGCAACTAAAGACCTGAAAACATGATAATGAAACATCCATAAAACATAGACATTAAATCGATAAACATAAGCCATCATCTTCAAAAACTTGAGGAATGTGGAGCATTCTTCCATAAAGATTTTAAATACCCTTGCATATTTTAGCTTCCACTACTATCACTTTCTAGAAACACCACATGCTCACTCAATATCATCATCAATCAACATAACAACATCTAAATTCTCATATTCAAACCATATACCAAGAGCAGAAAACAAATAGACAACAATGACCACAACTACATTGAAGACACAACCGAACTATTGCAACTTCCTCTTCAACTTTGTCACCAATCCACATAACACAAACTCATCTTTCCTTGTGACATCAATGACAACACAAAATATATTTTGACATTAATGACAACACAACTCAATTTTCCAATAGTAAAAACAAAATTAATGAAGGAATCATGTTGCACACATATGAAAGAGATGACGTTTAATCCTTAAAGTTTAAAATGATGCATATACAACCATTTAATGACAATTAAGATAAAATAATTTAAAGTCCCTCATCCCATGGTTAAACATTTTTACAAATAATGGTATATAATTAGAATCTGGATTTAAAAATGCATGTCATTGAGCAAATTTTTTAATGTACTATGCATATCCATGTATACACATTGATCACTTTTTTGGCTCAAAAAACAAAGATGATACCCTAGAAGATAATGTTATTGATGAGCTCCTATTAGACATTATCTAGATGAACCATTTATTGGTTTATGATCATATGTTTGATGAGTAGGAACATAAGGAACATTATGATGAAAAATTGGAAGATTATGAAGAGATGTAGTTTACAAACATATTGAATCATGAGGAAACTGTTACCAAAATTTCTACCTTCAATTCATTTTGGTAGAGATGGAACTATTTGCCACATTTAAGGTGAAAGGTACATTCATATTATGTTGATAGTTTGTTTGCAATGAAGTGTCTCAAATTAGTTCAGTTTATTATGCAAAACTCATAACAAAAGATATATCAACACTGCATAGTATTGTAGTATTTTATTCATTTTGAAATGAAGAAAAATACAATATTGTTTAAACATTGTTGTTTCATGCTTTGAAGATGAAAAAGTGTTTACAAGTCCCACACAAGCAGTGGGAATGATTGCAACACATTGATAAAACATAAGATCTAAGATATGCAACTAAAGATATGAAAAAGAAAAGAATATAACGAAACATTATATCCTTCATTGCTCGTTCAACATCAGGTTGATGCTTTATCTTCAGCTCTGTTTCATCGTTCCTCCTGTCTTCGATCTTTCATTCCTAGGTCCGAGTGTACCTACAAGATATTGAGAGCTAAGTCATCAGGTTTGAATTCGAATTTGAATTCGAAAACAATAAAATTCGGATGAAGTTCGACAAGGGTTAAAAATTCGAAAAAAAAATCGACATTAAATTCGCCTATATAAATTTAAATTATTTAAGTATATAAATAATAAATTCATTAAATTAGTAATATAACTTAAATTTTTAAATATATTTGAAATACTATTATAAAATAAAATAAATTTGAAATGAAATGATCAAATATATTATTTATTAAAATTAAATAATATTATATCATATTTAAAATTAATATAATTATTTAACAATGTAAATTAAAATTATTAAAAATAAAACTATATTATGAATTTATATTACATTATAATTAATTTTAAAAACTTCTTTAAGTCATATTCTGTAATTTATAATACATTATCTTTATATATTACTAAATTAAAAATACATCATCATAATTTTAATACATTATCTTTATAAATTAAATGGTCTAAGTGGTTGAATGGGGGCTCACCACGACTATTGTATATCATGCCTTTAAACATTATCTTTATGCGTTATCGTTATATTTATTGTATTGTGAATTTAGATAAACTCTGATAAACTCTGATAAATTCCTTTTTGAAAGGGATTTTTGCAGCGGGAAGCGTAGTTATCATCAAATCGATGGTTCTTATTTGTACAAAGTGCCTTTCAGATTTGTGGGGAAAAACCCTTGTTCCAGCACAACGTAAGGAGAATACGCTTATTCATTTCTGGATTCGCGACTGCAGAATATATTTCAATTTTTAAAGCCTTAGTTTTTCTTCGTACAAATTTTGGGCCAAATTTGAACTAATTTCATGTATGAAATTCGGTGAATGCGGTGACTTAGATTGAGAGGGTTGTTAGAGCTCAGGACATAAAATTTCATCATATGTTATCAATAGTTGAATGACCTAAACCCGTGAGTTATCAATCTAGTAAAACCACATTAGAAAATAAGGTCAAATGATGGAAGTAAAATCATCAACAAAAGCGATATTTCCCTGTTTTTATCCAACTTCTTTTTCCATTGTGCAGGTACAAGCACATAATGCATTATTGATTCATCATGTTTTAACATTTAAAGTATGTGGTGTAAAATGAGGCTCCCATAAGGGTTGAGCCTAGCATGCTAACATGTTAGCATGGCTTCATTGGGCAGGGACTCATCATTCACAATAGTGCACTTTTAAGATCACTGTTATAAATTGTGTGCCTGTGTCCAATGGAAACATACTGACATTTTAAAAAGCTAGATAATGCCTCATTTATAAGACCTTCAAGACCAGTCACGACGGGTTCCAATAGATATAGCATAAAGGCATATCACATTCCAAACAATGTCCTAAAGAGACAAGTATATGACAAATCAGACTTGTCATTATCAAAGAATCTGCCATGATCATTCACAATGAATAAAACAACATTACAAATAACAGTGAATAAGAGTCAACACCATGGTATGTTAAAGGATTTAGTACAAATCATAAAGAGCAGTAGGTCATTGTTCCTCTTGAGAATATTCACATGATTAAAAGTAGAGAAAGGATAGCTTGGGCCTTAGAGAAGCCCTTATTACTAAGAGTGCTAAATGAAAGACCATGATCAATGAAGGACGACCCCAATGATTGATGCACAGTAACGGTTACAGAGGCAAGGGTTTCAATAGTGATAATTTGATAAGGAACATGAAAGGTAGCCAAAGTTGCAGGCCTAGGTCACAGTCCAGTCCACAACCAATAATAGTCCTTGAAGACCAATCATGATCAAGCATAGTAGTAACAAGATAGACAAAGCACAAATATTCATTCACAGATGCAGAATCAAGAACATAGCTCACCAAAGCAGTGAACAAGGATAGAAGATTTGTCAACATTCATAGGCAAAGTCAAAAGACAAAATTTATTGTCATTAAAGAAAGAAAGTGTGTTTCAATGGCTAAGACAACAAGATCATGACCTCCGTACAAGGGAATATATATTCAAAAAATCCACTTACATCATGTTGACAACATAAAGCAAATATACACAGTGAGCAGATATAGGAATTAGATAGCAAAAAGCATCAAATAGAAAGGGTAAAAATCATTCTACAAGATCAAAAGCTCAATGAGCACCCACATTGATCCGACAACTACTATAATAGATGATAGAGCGACCCATCAGAGGTTATAAGACAAAGGGTTTCAGAGTTATAACATCTGGATAATGATGTATAGTCATCAAGCACCAAAGCCATGAAAAGACAACATTTTACTCCATTAAGTACATTAGAGCATCTTTATATTCTGGAAGATCCAGTTATTGAGTAGTCATAGTCACCAAAATGGTAAATTATCAACATGCAATAATGTATTAAAAGATAAGGCACTGCCATTGCCATAGAGATGGAATCCCTACACCATACAAAGGATGACCCATTATAAAGGTTATAATAGTCACACTTTATTTAAGACAAATCTATAAATGAAAATGTAGTCATCAAGTATGGGTGATATCATGACATCTATGTTATAGGGTAATCCTTGAGTTTAGCATGAGATCTCAGTCACAAAATCATAAAGTACATCGAGCATATAACAGTCAAAGAGAAACTCATGATGAAAATAGTGTTGTATTCATAATAGTAAGTAAGCTATAGAGATTCCAAGGATCATAGGAAAAAGAGCAAGTCCAAACCTTGCAGTCATTAAACAACCATGAGACAACAAGTCACTAGGTACAATGAGCACATGTAGTGATCGAAGGTCATGAAGATAGAGAGAGAAGAATTCCATATAGAGCATGACAGTTGTTTGACCATCAATGATAGAAAGAACACAAAACAATAAATGATATGAGTCAAGATCAGACAAGAAGGGATAGGTATCTTTGAGCTCTCCAAAGATAAGATAGCCATAAGTCAAAGGGTTACGATATTGGAGCTGTAGGACACCATTCACCCTGTGAGAATCTTCAAAATGAGAGTATCATACCAAACGTGGAATAGTTAAAGCACAAAAGATAGAGAGTTTTTTTGTTTTTAATGCACTCACAAGTAAGCCTTCTCCAAAAAACAGTGATAGAACATGCATTAGCAGTCACAATATTGAAGAGGACAGTCTAGTGTCCAATGAGTATTCAAGTGACAAATTAATCAAAAGAACATTAGAACAATGATAGCATACACTATTGTCTAGAAGAAAATCAAAGAGATCTAATTGTGAAGCATGTCCTAGAGTTCTTGAGAGGAGCCAGATACAGTCAATAAGTGTGATGAAAATGAATATTTGAAGAAGACCTACACAAAGACACCAATAGACACAAAAGTAGCAGTCATATAAAGAGATAACACAGTCAACACCAAAGGAAAGTCATGATAAAAAAAATGGACCATAATCAATGATACCAAGCCACAACCAAGTAAAGAAGATGACTACTAAAAACTTCAAAAGATAGTGAGCACCTATGTTCAGGGATAAAAGAGAAAATAACTTATCAAGGTTATAATCACAATTTGAAAAAGAGTAGGTCACTATCATAAAAGACAATCTTTGATATTAAAAAGCATCAAAGCATCATGAGTAACTCATTAGCATAAGGACATCAATCAATATTCAGAGAGAACAATGAAGAGCGCATTGACTTAAGGAATAAAGCCATAACGATCAATTCAAAGGTAGATCCAAGAGCTCAAAACACAACCAACAATATATGAAGATGCATGCCATAATAATGATAAATAAGTTATAGTTTCCAAGATATATTACTCAGTGAGTTTGGATCATGGATCATAGGACAATCATTCAATACTATTGCAAAAAATAGATTTGAGGAACATATGACCAAAGATAGTGGTTAGCATAAAATCAGATTAAAATAAAGTAGCTATCTCTTCACCATTACACTAGTACAAACAGAAATGGGGTAATTGGTACAAGTTTAAAAAAGGAATTACCATAACGAGCCACATATTAACAGTCATATTGATATGTCTCAGTCACCATATAAGGGACTGTTAAAGATATTCTTAGACTCCAAGGATAGTGAAGGTAATTTTGAGTTACTTAATAGAGAAATGCAAGACTTAGGAGACACTAAAGTTGATATCAATCTCAAAGCAATGTCAAGTATTAGCTACCAAAGACAATGAACATCCATGAAGAACATAACCATACTTAGGGCAGATTTTAAAAAATCAGTGAAAGAGATCACAAATAGAGGACAAAGATATTCAAGTTCCACGAGTATAGACATATCAAGCAGAATCTTCATTCAAGAGACAAATAGAGTCACAGAGGTCACCATGCACAAGAAAGCAAAGAAATAATGCACCTACAGTTTTAGTCATGCATGTATAAAAGGTTTCATCCAGAAACCCTAAATATACGCATGATTTAAAATAAAACTTTTGTGATAAATCTTTTCAAAAAGAAGATAATAGAAAATATTTTGCTTTCTTTTTCTCCTTCCCAAAAAGATAAATAGAAAGAACAGAAGGAGAAAGTAGCACTTACCATGCTAATTATCATGTAGAATCAAAGCCTTCAAGTCCAGTTCGAACTCAAGCACATAACACATTGCGGCCACAACAAGGGTTTCTCCAAGATTTACAAAGAATGAATGCAATAGGGTTTCTCTTTTCTTCTTGCATGCCCTAATCGGAGGAGTATAATTTGAGCTTCTTGGCTTTTTTACGCATGTAGAACAAGGAGTTTGGAAGTGAAACTAAAAATATGAATGCAATAAGGTATTTTATTTTGATTTTTTATCATTTTAAGACCTTTTTTAAGTTCACTTGAGTCAAGTGAATCACTGGGCATAGTTTGGATCTATGACTGCATAAATTACTTCCTTTTTGCTCCCTTTTTTTAGGGTTTTTATTTCTGCTCGTGAGAAGTATATTTTTGCTTTTTATCACTTTCAGTTGGCTGAGAGTTCCATCTTTTGGGCTCATTTTTGCATGCCTTCTTGGTATTATAGGGAAAAAGGGTGTGTCTTTTTCCTTAGTTCTTGATTTTTATCTTTTTTCTATGGGCAAAATAGAAATATTTTTTGTAGCTCAATTTTTATAGTTAATATTATGCAACATCTCTATTACAAGTTTTATCATATTTGTTATCAGTAGATGGATTCCTTTTAGTTTTCAGTATTATTCAGTTTTACCTTCAAGATTTCATACTTCATAATTGTGGTTGATTTGATAAGAAATTTTACTATGTTTCAATTTGGAAACCTTTATTTTTTTGTCTCTTTCATGAGCGTGGGTATGCAGTTGAATTCACAGGTTGTACATTGTGCATGTGATCTCTTTATCATTTTAGTTGTGAAAACATAGTTTTCCTTATAAAGAGATTATTTAATCAAAGCCTCTGTATGAAATATTTTTGTGATTAAGTTGTTCAAATTTGTTTGTGCAAGTAGAAGCACTAGAAAATCTTTGTGAATCAAGTTGCAATTAATTTTTTCATCATTAGGTGTATCACCGTCCATTAATTTTAGTTCATGTATTCATTTCAAGTCCTTCCCTTTTACATCCAAGTTACAATCATATATTAGAAAATCACATAGGAAGCCAACCTATAATTTGGAGGTCTACTTTCAATATAGGTGCCCACAACCTGAAAGTATTCCCATGTTTCACATGATTGCAAAACATTTATTGTTTTGACATCACAGGTGCAATCCTACGTGACAACATAAACATTATTAAATACACATGATAATGATTTGATTTTGTACACCTTATACATGATAAGAAAGGAGGGATCTCTATATATTTACTTTATGGAGGATCCATTGAAGCCAATCAAACATATTTTCTTGTGGATGAATCTTAGGTTTGCAATGGAAATGATATATCAATATTTTTAAAATTGAAGAGGCAACTAAATAGGTGAATCTATTTATACATCACCAAGACTATGGTATGGACATTTGTGATAATTTTTTAGTTTTAGTTGTATAGAATATGTTCACTTGAATATTGATAGTAAAGATATCTCATTGAATATCAATGTGAAAGGATAGAATCTTTGGGATCTTGTTATATGAAGATGATATGATCAAATCTCCTATGTGATCTATTGACCAAAAGTGCCCAAGGATGAACAAAAGCACCAAAAAATTACGTAGATGTGCCTTAGGACTAATTGATGTGCCTTAGGGTATCAGAGGCTCGGTAAATTTTTTCACGTACATGACAAAATAAGCCAAATGTAGTAGGTGAAGGACCGAAATGCAAACCAAAAGTCCATATATGACTTCCAAAAGAAATAACCGCATTTGTAATCTAAGATGTCATATATATACACTAAAAATCCCTAGGTTGACATAGATGCGTGATTAATTAACCCATGTGTGATGTAAATCTATCTAAATGTGTGTATCTATTCTGTAACTTCAAAATATAACTTATTGCAAGATTTATTGTTAAATTCAAGGACATGGGTCCCACTAAGCAGGCTAGAAAGTGATAGTATGAAAATGTGAATCAAATAAGATGGAAACAATGCAATGTAAGACACAAATTCATACTCAATAATCACTTAATAAAGAGCCTAAGATCTATGCATAAAATCAAATGATAAACAATAATACCCAAATAAAGACCTTAGATTTCTCCATTGTTTACTTGATACTTGCTTGAAAATTTGATGTAAATTGCTCTCAAAATTTTAGCTTAAACTTAATATCAACATGATGGGATGAAGGATTGATGTTGATAATGAATTCTTGATATATGTTTGACAATGATAGATCATATGAGAGATTTGACCATAAGAGCGCTAGTGATTCTATGGCTCCTTTGATAATAAAAGTGCTATGGGGGGAAACAAATGAGTGAAGGTCTTATCTATATGCCTCACTTAACATTTGATCTATAGTAGAGAGTAATTAGACAAATCAATAGGTGAGAAAACTTGAGAGAGGGTAAGACACATAATTACATATGGACTGGTGAGGTGGAAGTATAAAGGTATAATGCATACAAAAAAACATTTTATTTATTTGAGATGGAAAATTATTAATTTGGGAAGAAGTGTTAGCTAATTAAATAATAAAAATTATTTAGTTATAATGGACCAAAAGATGAATTAATTAAATAATAAATACTAAAAGAAAATAAAAAATATTTAGTTAATAATGAGAGAAAAATATAATAAATTAATTATAGGTTAGCTTAATTAAATCATGGATAGAAGAATTCATGAGAAAGTACTTTAGCTACTAAGCAATATACTACGATACTATAGCTACAAGAATCATGGTAGTATAGCTACTAAGCAATTAACAATGGTTAGATGCTATAATACTTTGCTTTCATTGAGGCCAAATGTTGGCCATCCCTTGGCGATACACTACAACCAATCTTAGACAACATTCCATTGTACTTCTTTCTATATAGATAGTTCCTAATATTACTAGGGGAGAGGACCGAGTAGTTGAACACCTTAACTTCACGCTTCTCAAAGTCCTACATGGAAATTTCAAAACACTCCCAATTTTTTACAACATTTTGGCAAGTCCCTTGCCTATAACTAAGGTTTCAGAGCCACGTCATCAAATATGATGCCACATTAGCATGCATTTTACCAAGGTGTCCAAAAAGGCCCCAAAAAAGTGAGACCTATACTTGTGCACTAAGTCATGTTTTATTGGTGTATTGAGGTGGCATCACATGATTTGTTGCTTTTTAGATCTAAGAAATACATTTCTTTTAATTATGGGTAGTCTCATCATCAACACTAAATCAAAAGTGCTATAACAACTATTGGAACGCACTCAACTACTAGATCTTCTCCCCTATGCTGCTTGTATAAAATCCTTAATAGATGTTACTCATTAGATCTATTTTTATATGTTTTTAAGAGAAGCATTCATTTCAAGAGAGTGCCAAAAATCGACATCTATACTAATATTCATATCATTTTTATAATTTTATATAGATTTACTATGTTGGCTTCCTGAAGTTACTTTGACTTGAATCTTTATGTTGCTCGCATTTAAGTCGAATGGGAATACAATGTGTGAAATTTATACACATTTTTTCTTGAGTTCACTTCAACTCAATTGTCTTATTTAAAATGAAACTTATACAAGTCACACAAAATCTATTAAAAACTAGTAAAAGACCCCAACACTATCTAAATTCCACTTGCACTCATCTCCTACCCCATTTCCACTCCTAGATTTATTCATTCATCGTCTAATGCCAAATCCACAATTTGATCAAATATACTAAATCACGTGCTTTGTGAAAATGACTCTTAAACTTAAATTTCAAAATTTAAAATTTTGCGCCTACTTCTTTCCCTTCATTTAGCCATAATTGCTTACTTGAAATACAAAATATCCTATTTACACCTTTGACATCACATTTTAAAAAAAATCTAATTTATTTGTAAACTCTAGATCACATTGAAAGTTCTATTTACTTTTTAAAAATATATAATTTAATATTTTAAAAATACCTCTTAAAATAAATTTTTTTTGAAAAATACATTTCTAACTCTTTAAATATTGAATCAAAACAAAAAAAACAAAAAATAACATCTACATATGATATAGTTGAAAGAGAAATACATTAAAATATATCACATGAATAACAATAAAACTTACAATACACTTTGAGTTGACCTAAATTTGACATTCAACCCTGCCTAACCTTTTTTTTTTTTTTTTTTAATCTATTCAAAATTGTTCCATTGGAAGTTGCCCTTCAACCGTTAAAATTATATTTTATTTTTAAAATGTCCCACAAATAACTTAACATGAATAATTACAATGCTAGGTATATGATTTTTTAATCGTCTGTCCAAAATTTCCCCTTACACATGGCACAGTCAAATCGTATTTTGGTAAAACAGCCCTTGAAGTAGGGCCAACAAATTTAGGCCTCGATCGTAAAAGTAATCTTGAATTGAAAGCAGCCTGTTTGGAATTCACAAATTTTGGATACAGATGACGATTTTGCTATACTTGATCTAACGCTTTTGAAAGTTGAGAAACTTGATTCCCAAGCCAAAAACGAAGCAAAACATAACAGCAAATCCTGCCATCACAAGCCCTGCACTGCCCAAATGATGTCGATAATAGCCAAAATACTCTTCCACGAAATGTTTAACAGGCAAATCTGTCCCGTCTGGCATCTTTAGACTTGTCCCAATATCTCCGTACTGCGAAGAAATGAGGCCATAGAGGCACCATGCCATTGGATTTGCGCTGAAATACCATTTCCACCATGGAGGACACCTCTGCCATGATTACCACCACCGATATATCAGTTGATGCTTCTTTACAAGCCATTTTCATTCATTCAAAAAAGAAAGATACCTACCGGGCGAGAAATCATGACGCCTGAGAAGAGGATCCACAACATAAGGATAGGCACTGAAACAACTAAAGCCATATTATGGTCGGAAGTAATTGCTACGCTCGTCATTCCCAGGAGCGTGTAGGAGAGGAAGCCAAAATAGAAGAAGAAGAATTGCCACAGAAATTTCCCTACATTCCAGTCAAAGCCCATCGTGAAATACACCACAGTGCTGTAGGCGAATGCTTGAATAAACACATGTGGAAACTCAATTGTTACCTGCAGCGGCAAAAATGAAGGGTAAATTCTACTGTACACGTAAGTAAAACATACCAAAAACTAGAGAGAACCCTAAATTTGAGTAACCTTGAATTTGCTGTGGAATTTGAAATGCTTCTAAAGAATTTACTGGTCTAAAGAGATCCATAATTTATAGTATTTTTTCTTATAGGTATAAAGTTTCCTTTACACTTACCTACAGGCTACTTAAGGGTTTCAAATGTTTATGCTCACAATTAAAAACACACCAAAAATTTGGGCAAACCTGAGCCAGGGCATAGGGTAGTGCCGAATACATTCCAGCTGCCCTTTCACGGTAGAAGACCGTCCTTTCAAGCCAAACCACAGGTTGCACAGACATTTCATTTGTTACTCCAATAAACAGGACAGATGCAAACATGGAACCGAGAGCGTTCAGCAAATCCTGTTGCGTGCTTCTGCATTATTTAACCAAATTTTGTCATTGCCCTATAGTCTATTGACAGCCTATGGCAAAAAGCAAAAAAAATCTTAAACGTATGCATCAGTGACTTGATCACAATTAACTCATTAACAAGGAGTGGAGATTTTTAACAAAACCTCTTTGAGCCGAGATCCCAGCAAATGGAACCAAATATCAAGGACATCGAAAGTGTGAAGAAAAAGCGCACTGCTGTGTATTGAGGATTCCGCCAGTAAGACCAATGCTGCTTCCACAGGCAGGCTATGAATTGCTTATGGAAAGACTGGGAGTACCGTGTAGGGAAATGAAGATCCTCTGTATCCTTAAGGGGAGTGCTCAAGCTTTCTATGACGGCCATGTTTTCTCTGTAATAAATAGTAAACAACTAAATCATGTCAATCTTTAGAAGGCAATGGTATTCATCAGTTTTGAAAAACCTAATGATATATATGGCGTGGCCATTCAGGCTTCTTTACTTTTGCTTATTGCATACTACAGGGGAAAGCAGAGTCGGGTGAGAATGTAATATGATATTGATCAGACTTACTGAAACAGTCGTGATTTTTGATGGATCTCACCAAAGTCGATCCCAAGTCGGTTTTCCTCTGCTGTGGAGGTTACCTCCAACATCCACGTTGCAGGATTAACCCCTTTCTCAATCTTTCTAACCCCGTCAACAGACTGCACACAAGCATCATAAGCAGTTGCCTTTTCACTAGAGAACTTATTATTTAAAGGAATTATAATTTAATTGTACCTGAAAATACTCCAGGAGTTTGCTAGAACGCGAACCTAATGGTCCTGCATATATGACTCGGCCTCCTCGTTTCATGAAGAGAAGCTGCAACGCAATTCATTAGTTTAATGAGAAATGGCAGTTGCAGTTAAAAGAGTTTAAATAAACTACAGGTTAACCACAACACACCGACAGTTTACAGTCGACATCTGCAGCTTTACGCAGACATTGAGAGGGTAATCACCTCGTCAAAGGCTTCGAAGATATCCATGCTTGGCTGATGGATGGTACAGACAATTGTGCGTCCTGTATCAACAATATTTCTCACTGTTCGCATAACAATGGCTGCAGAACGTGCATCCAATCCTGAAGTCGGTTCATCCATGAACACAATTGATGGATTTGCAACAAGCTCCACAGCAATGGTCAATCTTTTGCGCTGCTCTATAGACAAACCAGTCACTCCTGGGAGGCCAACAAGAGCGTTTCTCAAAGGGGACAGCTCCACAAGTTTCATTACCTCCTCCACAAACATCTAAAATTTCACACAAATAATTAATAACAAGAAGCACTTGGATGAGGAAAGAGATAGTCAAACCTAATGAAATTTTTAGAGCTGAAAAAACGAACCTTTCTTGTTTCTTCATCTATTTCAGTTGGTAAACGAAGCCAAGCAGAGTAAATAAGAGATTCATAAACAGTTACATGTGGCGAATGAATGTCATTTTGTTCACAGTATCCTGAGACCCGAGCAAATTGTTCTTGCTTCTTGGGATAACCAGATATATTAATGCTGCCCTCGATGTAACCACCAGTTTTTCTTCCAGCTAATACATCCATCAAGGTTGTTTTGCCAGCACCACTAACTCCAACCAAAGCCGTAAGAATGCCTGGCCGGAATGCTCCACTCACATCATGTAATAGTCTCAGCTGATCTGCTACAACACCCTGTTGTTTCATTTCCTGTGTGCAAAGCATTGAGAATGTCACTTGCTTCAGTCTGGAGTTGTGGTTAATAACTTAATATTACAGGATATATAAATATGGAATTGACTTGCAACAAGAATTACGAAGGGAAGTTGTTTTGAGTCCTTTGACATACCTGAGGCATGTCAACGTAATAGTTGATCTGTTTGAAGCAGAGAGATAAAGGCTTAAATGGAAGTACCATGCCCTGTTTTTCTTTTGGTAAGTTAGCAGGGCTCATCATAGGTCCTGCAAATGTGCAGTTCATAGAATTATTGATATTAATATCAGCAAATTTCCGTTTCTCAAGTTCAAAAACAAATTTGAATTTTTCCTTCTATTCAACTGTCAAAACATTTTGGCTAGAACTTGGACTTGCTTCTCACCAAATTTCATTTTTAAAATGAAATTATTTCCTTTTGACTGTTGAAAAATCTGTTATTTGAAAAAAGTATTAATTTTCTCCTTTTACCATTAAAAGTTGATAAATCATTTCCAACAATTGCTTCAGGAACATGAGAATTTTCTCCTTTTGTGTTTCCATACATCTCATGCAAGGCTTCTTCAGATACCACAGACTGAGGTTTTCCATGAGCTGCACAGAAAATTATGTACAACTTTAATCACTGATTTGTACTTTCACTAATAAGTTATAACATAAACTTGTTGCTTGAGTAACCTGCCACTTACGTTTGAGGAGGGCTAAAGCCACAGTATACAAGACATTGAATAAGATAGAATATCCCAATACAGCTCCGGTACCAATCCAGTACCACCAATCATGTGGAAACATCCCACGGGATGTCAATAAAAGTTCCCCTAAAGTCCGGTTTAAGCCATGCCCTACAGGCTACAGTTGCCCACAATAAATGTTCAGAACAGACAAAACCTTATAACCATTAGGTAAAAAAATCCTAAATTACACTAAACTGACCTCTCCCCATCTCTTTCCCAAAAATTCATTCACAGCAATAGCATTCTGGGCATATGATAGTGGAGAAGTCCAGTAACCCCAGATCCACCAGCTCTTAATATCATCTGTTTTCAAAATAAAATAAGTAAAACATAAACAGATTGCATTTACTAAGTTACTTCTTGAGTAAACCACTTGTGTTATACCTCTGGATAAGATAAAACCACCTAGGACCAAGATGACCACCATGGAAAACGAGCCATAAGTAAAGGAAACCACCATTGTTTGACCCACAGAAGCAACTAGGCGAAACAGTGACAAAGCAAACTGGTTTACGAGAAAATAAAGTAGGAATTGGCGAAATAACCTGCAAGTCATCATGGTAGGGGATGAAGCATTAGATTTAATTCACATAACACTTTTTAATCTTACAGAATAAATTTAAAGAAAAACAAGAACTGGCTAAGTAACCCGCAATCGTTCATTATTGAATATGACAATTCTAGCTTTATTCACTTCACAGTTCACACTTTCAAATCTTATGTTTTATTACCATAAAATGATATTCTTTGTTATTTTTATCACAATTATGAAAATTTATTTGATTAGGTTAATTAAATTAAATTTTTTTTTTTTTATTATTATGATAAATTGTTATTAATGATTTATTTTCTAATTCGTGTTGAGAGTAAAAATAAAATAAAGTGAAATTATTATCAGCATTCACAAATAATTACAAAGGATAGCGAGTCTAAAAAGAAAGTTCAGAACAGTTAGTTATAAGAGAGTGTCTATCATATCTTTGAAAAAAAAAATATACTGTACAGAGGGCTTAACAATCAAAGTCAAATTCAAAATCTAAAATAAAATCAATTGATAAATTTTGAGACCTCGTACTTCTTGTAACAAGTGTTTGAAGGCTTGCTTCAACTAAATCTAACATGAAAATAATTATTAGTTGGAATGATGGAGGAGGTAATAGTTGTAGCATTAGAAGCATATGTGCTCTTTTCTGATGTGTAATTAAGTCTTCTCTATTGGCTTTGCCAGTGAGCTAATCTGAACTAATCTATGAAGAAGGTGATCTCACCTCTTATTAAGTAGTTTATTAGAGAGACCATTAGGCTCTAAGGCTGAAGGTGAAGGTAAAGTGCAGACATTTCTTCTAACTTTTAACTTACTATACAATAAATAATTTATCTATTATAATTTAACACAAAAATGTGTTATTATTAGTATTTATTTGAAATATATATTTGATTATATTATTAAATGTTCTATGGTACTTATATGGTACATCACTTAAAGAATGTGTAATTCCATATAATTTATAAAAAATGATTAAATATTTTTTACTTAGAAATATATTATTATGAATTATTTTTTGACATGTGTTTGAATGATATAAAGCTGAATATGTTCTACATATTTTAGACAGGCTAATGAATAGACCAACAGTTAAAAAAAATATCAATAGATCATCAACACAATACAACTAATGTGCAAGTACAAAATTCTTATGTATGTTCATTTTCACATGGAAATTATATTTGTAGAAAAAAATTGTAAATTAAATAGAAACCAGGGGAAAGGACTTAGTAGTTGTACACCCTAACTTCGTGCTTCTCAAAATCCTATTTGGAAATTTCAAATCCCTCCGATTTTTTTACAGCAGCTTACTTGGCAAGTCCCCAGCTTATAACTAAGGTTTCAGGGCCACATCATCAAATATGATGCCACATCAGCATATTTTTTGTCGAGGTGTCCAAAACAGTCCCAAAAAAAAGTGAGACCAATAGAAGTGCAAAAGAGACCCCAATAGTTGTGCAGCTGATATGGCATCACCTAATTGGTTACTTTTTACAATATTAGTACATTTCTTAACAACTATTGATACATTTCCTAACAAATGTTGGTACATAACCTAACAAAAATTGATATTTTTTGTTTCAAACAATAGATTTTATTTGTTCAATTTTTGGAACAAAAGATATCAACAACCCTCAGAACAATTGGTACATGCTCAACTACTGAATCCTTTCCCCTAATTTCTATGTAATTATCAACTAAATTTTTTTATCTTAACTGAAGAATAATTATTAGAATAATGTTCAAATATGAAACGTTGGTTCATGAGCATGACGCGAAAGGTGCGGATTTCTACCCTCCGTACGGGTTCCCTGTTCACAGACTGTTGAGCATTCACCACTCCCTCCCTTTAATTTTTCTGCACTTCGATTCTGTTTGGGTGTCTTTTTAGATCGATTCGTGAAGTTTTTGTTGGATTTTTTTTCTGCTGCGTTGGGCGATGAACCTTCTTCATTAGGACAGTTCGATGCTGTCTGTTTTTTGTGAACGCAATAAGTGAAGTGAAAATGGATTAAAAATCGGAAAATCTTCACAAAATAAATGATTGTCTAGAGATTCTCTTTCTAAAAGGACCATGGTATTAAGGACCAATCATGGAGGCAATTTTTTTTTTACCTGGAAATTTGTTTCCAGTTTAAAGGCACACGTTTGGGAAACAGAAATCATTTTTGGGATTTTGGGATGGCTGGAAACATTTCCAAGCCATTCCCAATCCCAAAATTAAACTGGGAAATAGCCAACCTTTTTTTCAGGACCGTTGACCATTCCCGAGACAGCTAGGGACGCCCAAGCAGTCTCTGGCGATTTCCGGCGGTAGGGATAATTAAAAAATAATTATTTTTTTATAAAAAAGATTTTTCATTTTTCAGATGCTGCCATTAAAAATTTTATTAAAAAAAGCAATTAAATTTTTTTAAAGGAAAATCCCTGATCACTAATAGAAAGCCAATAATTTTTTTATTTTTAATAATTAATAATTATTAATAAATATTAAATAATACAATAATTTACATACTCTGATTTTTTAACTTTCACATTTTCTGATTTTTCATTGTCGATTTCCATATAATATTATATCAATATACTATATGATATCAATATCATATATGATATCGATAAAGTATATCAACATCATATATATGATATCGATATAATACTATACTATATCGATATATCGATATCATAAGTCGTTCCTAAAACAAAAAAATAAAAACATTAGCTTGGACGAGAGGAGCTTTCACGACAACGCTCACCGAAGAAAAATACTGGTTAAAGATGAAAGGGTTTTTAACTTTTTTTATTTTGGTCTGAGCAAGGAAAAAAAGATTATGAAGTGTGACCAGTGATTTTTATTGCTCAACTTCACCTAGGTTTTGAAGAAAAGAAGCAACAACAACTTGCAAGTCTATTTGGAATTAGAATCAAGACTCTAATTTATAAATGTTATTATGTTGCTATGGTGTTACAATGTTATATAAATTTTAGATTTCCATATAGATATATAGCTGTCCCCTGTCGTCCCCTATTCCGGGAGAAAAAAAAACGAACTCAAGGTAACATAGGCTTAATGGAATTAAAAAAAAACTCATCTTGGGTTAACTCTTTTTGGGCTGATGCAGTTGGTAAAACAATGTATATTCTCAATTAGAGTCCTCCTATTACACTTGACTACACTTGACAAGATGACTCTCTATGAATCCTAGTAAAAGACAAAATCTAATATTAATGGTTTTTGGTTGTTTAGCCTATGTTTATGCAGCTGATTAAAAGTGACAATTTAGATCCAAATAATGAAATAGTTGATTAGACAATTTACAAAAAATATACTATTAGAATTTTGATGCTTCTAGCTCACACAAGATAATATTGCTTACTCAATTTCAGTTGATTCAAACTATATGACTAAGCCATCTAAAATTCATATCAAGGTATGTAAAAATTAATAAAAATATTGATTTTCATCATTATGCACTTGAATTGTTTGAACTTCTTGGCTTTAGTTTGATTGTGAGTGGAAAGGTATTTTGGATGATCAAAAGTCCACATCCAATAATTATTTTTCCCTTGGTTTGGGTTTGTTCACATATAGCTCAAAAAAGAAAAAAAAAATTGCTTGCTCTTTCATCAATGGAAGCAAAGAATTATTTAAGTGATAATGGTTTCAAAAAGTTCTAGAAAAAATTGGTTTAAAAAAATCAGCCTATTATATTCTTTTACGATCAATCCACTTTAAACAACCAATGGAAGATCAAGAGTCACAACTTAGAATTCTACACAAAGGTAATTATTTAAGTGATAATGGTTTCAAAAAGTTCTAGAAAAAATTGGTTTAAAAAAATCAGCCTATTATATTCTTTTACGATCAATCCACTTTAAACAACCAATGGAAGATCAAGAGTCACAACTTAGAATTCTACACAAAGGTGTCTCTCATAGGAGTTGAACTTGGGTCTCCACATTGAGAACTCAATGCTTTAACCAACTAAGCTCAACCCTTGGACTAATCAGCCTTTCTAAGAAAATATATTTAAGATTTTATCGAATAGTTTAAATATTTTTTGATGTGCAACTGATACATAAAGGGCAGATTTTGCACGAACTAGTCTTTCAACTGCATGATAAACGTATGAAGGATAAGTGTATGGCTTTTATTTCTACTTTTCTTAGGACTGTTAACTCTACAAAGCCATTGCCCTTGCTATTTGTAGACGGTTAATATATGAGAAGAAGAAAATAACAACAGCGTACAGAAGTCTGAAAGTATTTTGAATGGTGAAGATTTTCCTAATATATGTTGACTGCGCACGCTCAATCATGGTTTATAGCCTAAAGATAATATTTTTATTACGATGATAAATATTTTGTATGGTGTAAAGAGTTTTTTGAATATATGTTGATTGCTCAATCATGGTTTATGGCTGTAAGTTAATATCTTTTAGTATGATGCTATATACTATTAGCCGTAATTGTTTCTCTTTACAATTGGTTTTCAATCAGTTCAAAGAAACGGTCACTAATTTCAGAATCTTCACTTGCGCAGTTGATCGTATAGACAATTTTACACGGTGACTCGACATTGTCGATTGAATCCGAGATCTTCATCTCAGATAAATATGATGATACACACATTGTTCATTAAGAAATGAATTATAGAAAGAAAATTTTTGTGTTTTTTTAATTTATGACCTAAATAAGGACATCACATCTTAGAGAGCTATAACAAAAATTTAGTACACAAATAAGATAGTGATATCCTCACCTTGTAACTTGAGGATCAAAACCGATCACATAGTAGGTCGTGAATACCCAAATGGCGGCCTCTACCAAGGACATGGGAATGCTCAGCACCCAACTGCAGAATGAGTACATCCAAGTCGGATAGAACTTCAGATCTCTCTGTTTGTATAAAACTGGAAGCCTCCCTATTGTGATTGCAAGTTCTGCAAACCCATTAAACAAGCTGGCCATAAGACTGAAGTAAAGTGCACCAAGGTAAGCTCCTGCATCAGTAATTGTTTGATGGTGCATCCGTGTCCGGAAGAACGTTGTCATGGTGATAATTGCCAGAAGGCAAAGCTGTTGCAAATGCAGCAGAAAGTAATATAGGTATAAAAAAATAAGAAATATGTTTTTCTTAATTCAGGATTAAACAATCAAGACCAATTTTCTCTGTAATTCAGGATACATTTAATTGAGATCTACTTGCAAGTTTTGAGCATTGCCTGTATAGTTTTGAAGATATGAATGAGTGCATTTCTCTTGAAAAGTAGATATTCCCTTGAAAAACAGGCATTGAATAATTCTTTATTGCTAGCACCATACTTTGCTGTAACACAGGCGGGATGACTCTTGCTTTTATCATATGAAACTCTCAACTCCGTTTGCAGTTTTCTGCCGACATGAAATGAGTGGAATGCTTTGGCAAATTCCTTAACAGAAACATATCTATATTGGCCTTCATCTGCCCAATACTGCTGCTGATCCTTTTTTGATATCACCTTAACACCCAAAAAAATATAATTAGGTCCCCATGCAGTATCAATAAGTCAATCTATTCATTTTCTATATTGTCAATTTTTTCCATAAATTCAACATACTTACTTCCTGAAAGAAATCGGCTACCGCTTTTCTCTCTGGGCAGCAGAAACCCATGGATGAGAAGAATTCTAATCCATGATTCAGAGGACCTTGATACACAATGTGACCTTCAGAAAGCAGAATAATGTCATCGAACAATTCAAATGTTTCTGGAGTTGGCTGCAATAGAGATAGCACAGCAGTCGCATCCAATGTCTGCACTAATTGGCGTATGTGCTTCACAACTTGTGACGCTGTGGAACTGTCTAGTCCCGTAGTTATCTCGTCCATCAAGAGAACCATTGCTGGACCCGTAAGAATCTCTCCTGCACAAAGAGGACGAAGCTGAATCTACCGTGGGCCATCTTTACAATTTATAGTAGTAAATGTATTTTTCTACCTGTAGTCACTCGCTTCTTTTGGCCTCCTGAAATTCCTCTTCGCATTTCATCACCCACCATCACGTCTGAGCAAACGTCCAGACCCAGACTCTACAATATATATAGTGTATGACAATTATCAACAGTCACAACATTAGTTTTAACTAAAATTTCAAGGAGTCGTCATAAAAAAGAAAGGGTATTAATTAGCGTTCACGTGTGACACCGTCTAAACCATGCACAATAGTAGAACACATATTCTCAGAGTTAAGTTTACACTGCTTGTAAATGTCTACAGTTATTTCATGAAAGCATAAATTTAATATTCAATTTTTAAAGTAGATTCTATAACTTATTTATGGAGAGCTTTTGATACCAACTGCATAGGAATGGCATATAATAAGTACATTTAAGAAAGATTAGATACATTAATGAAAACTTAAAAAGTAAACTAATAAATAATATATTGAAAATTAAAATCAATTATATGATAATTATTTTATCATTATTAAATATTAAATTATTAATCCATTCAATAATATATTAAAAGAAATATTTACAACAACAATCTTATTTTCAGGTGAAAGAATATTTCTCCTCTACACCTACATAATCTGTAATGTGTGGTATGTTGTTGGAAATATATTTTACTTTGCTTTCTTTTTTTTGGAAAAAACTTATGAACCACACAAAATGTAGAAGAAAAAACAAGTACTTTTTTATTCGTCAATACAAAAGGTTTTTTATTTGTCAATACGAAAGGTTTGTGGTTGCGACTTTTGATGGCGACATTTTTTGTTCCGCGGTTTAGACAGAAATACATCCCATCAATATCACAAAAAGAAAATAAGTACACTTAAGAAAGTCTAGATACACTAATGAAAACCTAAAAACTAAACTAACAAATAATATGTTGAAAATTAAAATCAATTATACGATAATTATTTTATCATCATCAAATATAAAACTATTAATCCATTCAATAATATATTAAAATAAATACTTACAACAACAATCTTATTTTTCGTCATTAGTTTAAGAACCATATACATTCTCCAATTAAGATTTATTTTTATATCTACTACTCAATCTTTAATATAATTATATAGAAGTATTTGATTAATTGACTGTGAAAAAATATTTGTCCTCTACATCTACATAATCTTCAATGTGTGACATGCTGTTGGAAATATATTTTCCTTTCCTTTTTCTGAAAAAACTTGCAAACCACATAAGAGGCGTACGAAAAACCAAATACTTTTTTATTTGTCAATACGAAAGGGTTGTGGTTGCAACTTTTGATGACAACATTTTTGATACGGTGATTTAGGGGAAAGGACCGAGTGGTTGTGTACCCTAATTGCTTATAACTAAGGTTTCAGGGCCACATCAGCATGCTTTTTGCCAAGGTGTCCAAAACAACCCAAAAAAAGAGTGAGACCAATAGGCATGCAAAAGAGACCCCAATAGTTGTGCAGCTGACATGGCATCACCTGATTGGTTACTTTTTACAATATTAGTACATTAATTAACAACTATTGGTACATTTCCTAACAACTGTTGGTACATTTCCTAACAAAAATTGATATTTTTTGTTTCAAACAATAGGTTTTATTTGTTCAATTTTTAAAACAAAAGATATCAACAACCCTCACATCAATTGATACATGCCCAATTAGTGGGTCCTTTCCCCTCCATCAATATCAAAAAAGAGAATGATAATGAATGAACGGTGGAAACAGAGAATTCATGTTAACCTTGAGTACGTATTCGACTTTGAAGGCGGAGTCGTGAAAGAGAGCCTGCGGCAATTAATGATATTGATTTTAGTGGCGGGAAACCCATCGTGTGTCTCTTGTAAAATTACAGATTATGGTGGCCATTGCTCATACCTTCATAAATGTGTCGACATCTTGATCAGGTATAATACCAGCTTCTTTTTCTCTCCTCGCCAATTCCACAAGCATCTCTGGCATTCAGTAAATATGGTTTTTATTAGATACTTTATGTCGGGTATGTAATTGTATTGAGATTGTCGATAGTTTAGAAGAAGAATGTGGAGTACTCACCGTTTTGGCTACCAAAACCTTGGCATCTCAGAGCGAAGTCAAAGGTTTCTCTCACAGTCATTTCTCCAAAATTAATGTCATGTTGACCAACGTAAGCTGATACTCTCTGAGCCACCAAATCATCCACTTTTTGTCCATTATATGTCACACTTCCAGACACCTGCAACATCATTTAAAAGCTCACAGGTATGCTTAACATTATTTATAGGATGAATAAAAGTCTATAAACAATCTCAATAGAGAACGCCACACACAAGCGTTGCGACAGAAACCTACGTTCAGATCTGTAGTAAGCCTATTAGCCAGAGCCAAGAGTAAAGTTGTCTTCCCCGAGCCTGGTGGTCCAAGGAGCAAAGTCATTCTGCATTGTACTACACCATTATTTCTAAGAAAATGATGCGAGCAATTAATAAAAGCAATCCTAAATGGGAGGTCACAGCTCACAACACCACAAAAACATAACTCCGCCATTAACGTACAACCATTAAAGGAGAGAGTACTGTTGTACCTGCGGGGTTTGATAATGCCGCTAATATTATCCAGGATCTTCAAGCGCCGTTTGCTGTTGCCCAAAATGGGAAGGCTCCCTAAAACCATCTGAAGAAAGAAAATGTGGTGTCAAACAAAATCAAAGGATACTGCAATGGGCAGAAAGTGGCCATTTAGGGGTCATTCTGAGGGGTGTTAATTAAGTGGTAGTGTTCACAAGTTTGTGTCTTCACTCATTTATAATTCCAGTGAAAAATGTTTCTAAGTGATATCACACTAATCACATTAAAAAATTTACCCAACATTAAAAAAGAGACCATTCAGAAACAGTACCTCGGCCATGTTTAGCAGAGAGTTGGGAATAGTTGGCAGAGCTCTGCTCCCAACGTGGATGTCTGTTTCCACTTTCAAATCCTCGAAACGGACCTCAATTCTGGGCAATTCTATCCCCACTCTGCCCCAAAGCATTCCAACCATCAAAACCAAATAATAAGCAAACAGAGTCTGAAACTGAAACAAGAACTAGAAAAGGAGATGAAGAAACAAGTTAATGGAAAACCTATCAATTCTGTTTCGCATTCCATGGAGCAAACGTTCATAGTCCCTAACATTTACTTTAGGGAGAGCAAGAGAGGCACTGTATTGTGGAAACTTGTGAAGAGCCGCGGACTTGAACTGCTCCTCCTCCTCGCCCTTGAGAGAAAGAGAAGAGGTTTGAGAAACTACTGTGACTTCACTGAGGGAGCCCCACGAAAGCCGAGAAACAGCACTTTTGTGCCTGTTACTACTAACCTCCATTGCTCCGCCTTCCCTCTGATTTTCTGTCATAACCAGAATTTGGAACAAGGTTAAGTGTGACTAAATCTAAGCGTGAAAATATATGGCTGGTGTGGAAAAAATGAATGGTTCCCCGAAACCTAAGGGACAACGTCATTGCACGGCATCTCGCTTGCGTATGTAATAATATCAACGTCAATTCAGCTCCAATAAATTTATGGTAAAAACCGAATGTACTTAAAATGCGAATGCATTTATTCTTATGCCGACCAACTCTGGACTCTCTGATAAGTCCTTAGAAAAGCTCAGTTTTGTCATAAGCAGGAAGGGATCCAGTTTTTCTCTGGCTAGAGAACGAATTTTCTTCTAATTCTTAGAAGAAACGTGTCACTGCTTACCACGTAACCTTGAACTGATGAAAACATTTCTCACATTAGTATTATTTTAAATGTGGCCATTAAATCTGTGGCAGAGAAAATCGCCATCCAGCAGTGAAATCACGTTGTTTCTGCTCACTCTTCATTTACCTCAATAATCACTTCCACCAATTAATTAAATACACACCTCTTCAAATTAAACGAAACAGAAAACGTACGTAGTATGCTGTTGAAACCGGAATTACTCACCCACCGAAACAATTTTTCCATGTAGTAATAAAAGCTAACGGTAACATTAATCATATTTGCAGTGGCCATTCATTGCTGGTGTGACGGGAATGTTTTCGTCCATCTTTTAATCTTGTGTTCACACGTCGATTAAAACAAAAAACAGGCATTCAGAAAATGTCACCCTCGAAAATTTTGTTCCGACAAAAAATGTCACCCTCGAAAATTTTGTTCCGACTTTTTAGGGAATCCGAAAAGTTAGCGGTAACATTAATCATATTTGCAGTGGCCATTCATTGCTGGTGTGACGGGAATGTTTTCGTCCATCTTTTAATCTTGTGTTCACACGTCGATTAAAACAAAAAACAGGCATTCAGAAAATGTCACCCTCGAAAATTTTGTTCCGACAAAAAATGTCACCCTCGAAAATTTTGTTCCGACTTTTTAGGGAATCCGAAAAGTTAGCATATATACCTAAACATGCTTTGCCCGCGTTAAATATGCTTTGCTTGAACTCCCGAATAGGGCATGGGTTCTCGTCGATTAAGACACTTGTTCTTATTCTTAGAATTACTCTTTATACCAACAACTTTAAGGGAGGTCTCCATCTATAACAACGTTTTTTAATGACCATTTTCTTTCTTTTGAAGAGAGCAATGAATTAAATTAGCTATCAAGTAGATGAAAATAGTTGTTAAACATTAGCTACAAGGCTGCAAGATTTTATGACCACTCTTTTTCACAACAAATTTAGTGGAGGGCTCCATAATAGTGCTGATACTTAAGTTAATATCGAAGTTCAATGAGTGGGACCTAACATTAACTATTTATAAGATAAAAAATATTAAAATATTATATATATTTATTCTTCATTTAATTAAAAACATATTTTTTAAGTTAATATTTTATGGTAATAATTTTTATTTTTAAATTTTTTTGGTAAATTGTTCAAAGGTAAAAACATCTATTATATCAATATGGAAAAGGTTATAAAGCTAAGCTATTATGTCATTTAAGGATGAAGATCATGATGCAAATGCCTTCGATGATCTTTTGTAGTATTTGGATTGCCTGAGTGCCTTATTGGAATATTCCAGTGGTTATTACAATATTATATAGAAATTTATCTATGACTTCTGAATTATGGATGTGTGTGTGGGAAATATATTTTTCTTGGTGATCCTTCGCATGACCTCCTCTTCTACATCGACCTTAATCACAAAGACCTCTTTCAGTTGGTCAACCAAGTTGTGTTGGTTGCAACTACACTCACAATATTTGACCACAAGAAAGTATGCATTTTGTGCATTTAAATTGCTCACCATGGTTGTAGAGTATGGTCTCGATCTCCCCCTTGACCCTCTAAAATAGTTGTTGATATTAGGAGTGAGTTTTCAAACTACATTGGATCTCAACAAATCCAGATAGAATTGTGCTCCAAATCGTCTTTTTAGTATGAGAGGCATCTAACATTCATATGTGGATTTCTAATTTGTCCTTACCGTCACCTTCAACCTTCAACTTGAGAGCAAAATATTGTGCCAATGTGTGTTCCACATGTTTCTTGACAGTTCGCAGGATCTAGGCTAGTAGTGTTATCATAGCTTTTTTCACCATTATCTAATTGTAACCAACTAAGGACCAGGGCAGTCATTAGATTTCACAATCTATAGATTTCAAACTAGACAAAAAAAAAACACAAATTACATTTAAAACACAAATATATTTTATTCATTCAACTCCTATTACATAATGATTCACCTCAATATAGAGTTTTTATTTTGACCCACCCAAACAATATAAGAAGGTATTATTTTATAGAGGTTGCAACCTCTAAAAAATAACAATTCACAACATCACAAAAAATAAAAAATAAAAAACATGCTAATGAAAACAGTTTAATAAATTAGAAACTAAACATAGTGGTAAAGGCATGAAAACTAGCTTATTCACATCAATTAGGTCAACATACTCCCCTTGATGTGAAGGTTCATAGTATGATCTCAAAGCGTTTCAAAGTTGACCATCACTCTAGTCTTATAGACTTTGCCATAAAGAAAAAATGTAGTCTTTCAAACTACATGACACAATTTAATATATTATTTATAACAAGTAATCATCAGCCACTTGACTCAACCTTCTTTGACCACTTTTTTGATCAACACATGAATATTTAGGCTTATACATTCTTTTGAACATATTTGATACCTTTTACCAACACGATTCATCAATCCATCCATAATTAACTTGCATAGAATCTCTTACAGGTTGTTTATTCCACTCTTTGTTCCAACATGACTTTTTAGTGTGATTCTTCAACCCACAAATTGTACAAGGGTGAAGATCCTAACACTTTTATTTTTTTATGCCCATCTATATGAAAATGAGAACATTGTATACATTATGTTGATTTGCATGAAATCCTAACACTTGCAACATCATTGAACTATGAAAGTAACATGAAATCCAATATGTTAATTACCTAACGATGGAGCAGAGAGGTGGGAGAGGAGGTATTAGAGTTTCATTAGGGGATGATGAGGCCGATTCTAATGAAGATGGCGATGGCGATTCCTTGCTCACTATAGGGCAAACCTACTGCGACACGTTGGTGGTCTATTTGGGGACCTCATTTAAGACCCTAGTGGTGGGTGTGGACTTACCTCCTATGCCCTTCACCTTCGTCTTTTTGCTAGGTCTGGCGGTCTCTATTTTGGACAATGTAGTTGCTTTGTTTCTTCTTCCCCTTGGTCAGAGCTTTATTGTAGATCTAATGGGGTGTTGTGAGGGGGTGATCACCTCTAAGGATGGTTTTGTTGATGGGAATGAGGGGTCTTTGTATTCAAAGGCCATTCATGGCCTCAACCAAAGCTCTCTATGCCCTATGGATTTTTTTGAAGATTTGATGGAGGGTTGTCATCTCTGGTCCAACCGGGTTTGTGCAAGCTTCATCTTTTGGATGGACCTCTCCCTGTAGCCTTGATTTTCTCTGGTTTGCCTTATAGAGGTGGCCATATCTTCTTTTGAGGTGGAGATGGATGGTGCTAGAGATAACCTTTCTCCTATTGAGGTGGAGTTGGGTGTTGTGGTGGAGGCTAGGAGGTGCTGGTGGGAGGTTGATGGTGCCCTATTTCTGAGTTGTATGGGAACAAAGAATGGTCTTTTCTTTGGTTTCTCTTCTTTATCACCTATTGAGGTGGTGATCTTGGAGGGTATAATATGCTCAACTCTGTTCACTCTCAAGTTCAAGGTTATGGGAGACTTTCAAAAACCCATTGTTGCAGGTTGTGGGAGCCTTGTAAAACCCACTCTCAAGGTTGAGGTATCTTAGAAAAACCCTATGTTTTTTGTTTCTCTCAAGGACGGGCTAGATACTAGCAGTTTTCAAGGGCCCAGTTTGGCTAGTGTTTGTTTTTGGTCAGGCTTGGGCTTTGTGGTTTTTTGTGGCTTGGAGATTCTATTATAGGTTATGGGAGCCTAGGAAAACCCTTCATGTTGGCTGAGGGTGCTTGATAAACCCTCATTTTTTGTTTTTGTGGTCTATTGTTCTATGACTTAAACCCCCTGCTTGGGCTATCCTGTTTTGTAATGTTTTACACTTGATGTTTGGCTAGTGTTTGGTTGGTTGTGACTGCTCTGAAGTTATGTTTAATCTTTGTGCAGTCTTTAGGTTTTGGACTCTAGATGCTTGTAAGTCCAGAAGGTTTCAAGTCCTTCCTAAAACCTATTGTTTGTTTCTAGGTAGTCTTGTCCATTATTTGATGGCAGCCCTATGGTTGTAAGGGTTTCAAGGCCCCTTCAAAACTTGTTTTATCCTAATAAAAAACACTTGAAAACACCATTGCTATCTCTCTTACCATATCTAAGGCCTTCATTCTTTGGTCTCATAGTTGGTTGAATGGGATTTATTATTTCTTGCCCATGCTTTCCCAAAACTTTTCCTTCATATTTCATTCTCTCCATAATCTTCAAGCCATCATTTTTTAAGCCAACCTTTGTTTTTAATATCACAAGTTGCAATATTTGTAGTTTTAGACACACTTTGACCTTCAACCTCACATTGTTTATTAAAAGCAACTTCACACAAATCAACAAAAAAATATTATGTGCCAACAAAGACAACACAAACTAATGGTGTGGATTTTAAAAATTCATTTTATTTTTCCAACTCTTGTATTTATTTTTCCAAATGTTCATTCTTCCTCTCAACCTCATCAAACAATTATAATTTTTCTTCTCACTTTGCATTTCTTACTTTGAAATTATCAAATTATTTCTCAAGATTCTCAATTTCACATAGATATTCACATCTTTCTTTTCTAATTTTAAAAAAAATTCTATCAATAATGAATTACATATCTTAATTTCTGTCACTTCTTCCTCCAAAACATGTTTTTCCCTTTTTACTCTTTTACCTATCTTTCCCATTAATACAAATGACTCACCTTTTCTCTATGACGTTGATTTGATGGCTTTAGAATAGCTACAATCTATAGAATACAATTTCAATTTCATCACCTACATTCTACCAAATCCTGCAATAATTCCTCCTTACATGGATTCATCCAATCACACAACCCTTCTATTAACAACATGCAACATCCCTTGACATTAAATTGGGTGATTTCTCAAACATGCATCTTTTTCAAATTTGTAGCTTTTTCAAAAGCATGCAACAATCTCTTTCTTGATCTATAATTCTATTCCTCCATTGATTTATTTTTATCACTTGTAACTTTTTTTACACAGATAACCTAGTGCCCACAATATTCTTGGTCTTTTCCAATTTTTCAATGTTCAATTCTTTCCAATCTACTACTTTGTTATCATTTTGTAGATTTAAAACCAGACAAAAAACACGAATTGCATTTAACACACAAACATCTTTTATTTGTCCAAGTTATATTAAATCATGATTCACCTCAATATAGAGGTTTTATATTAACCTAACCAAATAGTATAAGAAGGCAAAATTTTATAAAGGTTGCAATCTCTTAAAAAAAAATTCATAGCATCACAAAAAAGGAAAAATCTAAAATAAAAAAATATGTTAATAAAAACTCTTTAGCAAGTTAGAAATTACACACGTGATAGTAAAGGCATGCAAATTGGTTGATACGTATTAGGTAACAACACAATCTGCATTTGGAATTTAGGTGGATATGATGTTCCATTTCCATCTCCCAAGAGAAACCTGTGACATTGTAATAATCTTGTTTTCTTCTCTTTATTTTAATTCATGACTTTTATTATTTTACAATGGTTGTGAAAGATAGTGTATGAATTATTTTATCAAGAAAAGAATAGAAAATTTTCTCTAAATAAATAAATTTATTATGCTCTTATTAGTTAAAGATTTTTCAGAGGCCTCTTTACCCATAAACGCTTGTAAAATCATAAGTTTTCCATTTTCTAGGCTAGTCTTGTCTTCTTTTTTCAGGAATTTTGGTAATAATCTTTAGCTTTTCATTTAAAAGTCCTCAACTCCAATGGAAATGAAACCTTTAATACTATGGTGCACATTATGTACACTATTTGCATGCAAGTTACTCATACCTACGCTTAACATTTAGCCGACTTATTTTCCTATTTAGTAATGCCTAATCATTTCTGTCTCTATGCTTATAATTTTTTTTTATCACTTTAATTATCAACTATTTGCACGTTAGTTCAATCTTAATTTTGGTTCTTTTAGTTCTTATCCTTTATCTCTAAGTAATGAGCTAGGAATTTATAGTGATGAATTGTTGTCTTTATCTTTCAGAAGTTTTTCTCTTACACATTGAACTTATGGGTAATCTCACAATAATGGGTTACAAGTTTTCGTACATCCTAATTTGCCTAAAATCACATATTGTTTTAAAAATATAATGATTTAAGCCTTGAGAGGTCCCATTTGAATAAATTAATTGAAGAGGGTTAGATCAAACCCTCTTGGATAGAACCTCTCTAGTCTTTAGTCATACCTATACTGAAGTCTCCTTTCCACCTATCAAAATGTTGACAAAAAACCACTTTTACATTAGATTTTGGGGGGTCAAATGAATTTATTTAGAAGTTCCATTTTGCAAGTATATACTCATTATAAGATTTCCAAAAAGTATAACTTTAAATATATTTAATTTTTAAGTCTTATGAATGTAGGTTTTTTATCAAACATTAAGGTTTTTGTTTCACACATGTGGAAAAATAGGAAATAGAATTTTTTTTTGTAAAAAATATCTTTTCTGTGGGTATTTTTATCCTCATTTCAAGAAAAAAAAAAGTAAATTCAAATGTATACAAAAAAAATTATGCATGACATATAATACACCTTTGTCCAAATTACAATAACTTTGACTTCAAATAAAATATATATGCAACAAAAAATTATGAAAATATATATATTGGTGTGACAAATCTATATTTAAAAAAAATAAAAAATTATTCTTTCTATAAAAGATATTGTGTATGACATTATAAATGTCGCTTATTAAAAATGTTGATTATTGTAAAAAAAAATATTATAAGTTACATAAAAATATGCACAATTTATTTTTAATTTAAAAAAAATACATATTAGAATCTGCACAAAAAATCTCGTAAATTAGTAGTTTTCCTCATCTTCAAATTCTTAACGGTTTAACTACTACAAGTTTTAGAAAGTGAAGATCTGGTGCAATATACTGATTTCAATGTCAAGTTTGGCCAAAAAGTGTAACCTAATATTGTAGGATCACCCTTATGGTTGGGACTGTAGGCAATTAAAAATGATCAACGCTTGCAGTATCATACTTTAACATTTTCGCGTGACCTTATTTTAGGGTTTTCACATCTTATTAACATTTCTTCTATGTCACACATTCGATCTTTATCATTTGTCGATATTGTGTCCTTTTTCTGCATTCTTTCTTATTTGATTTCAACTCCCTCACATTTAATTTAGGTCTTGTCGATATCATTTTTGAATTGTAATAATTGGTTGTGATCAACCTTATCTTGTCAATTGGACATTGTCAATCCTAATTGGTGTCAAATTAGGGTTTTGTCTTAAATCTCTATCATTTTCAATCAATTGTCAATCATCTTTGATCAATTATCAATCAATTTTGAATCATTTTGGATCCCTTTTTAGATTTCGTCAATTATCAATCTCTTTATCAATTGATTAAATTTCATTTCAATTAGTCTAATTACGGTTAGGTAGGCTTGGATGAACTCACATAGATTAATTAGGATGGTAAATGAACAACAAATCTTCACATTAGCATAATTAGGGTTTCTAGGTTACAAACCTTTACATCTCACTTTGAAATATTGCAAACTTTTCATTTTCTTTGCCTAGGGCTTGCAATCACTTTAATAGTGAGGAATTCATTGAAAATGTTCCAAATTGAGTGGCATGTTGCAATTGTAGTGTGTTTTGAAATCAAATAGGTCAAGCTTTCATCAAAATTAGGGTTTTTATGCTTTCTATAACCTCAATTTTACAAAAACCACTCTCTGATTAATCAAATTTATCCGTTTTGCACAGGCACTGCACTCTTGCGCTTGTGTCTAACTGTTTTATGCCTGTGTTTGAGTTTCCTACACCTGTGAAGAGTTTTTTGTGCCTGTGTTAGAGTTTTATGCACCCATGTATGTCTGTTATATGCCTGTGTAGAGGTAGAACCTGAGGTAATTTGGCATTTAATCATGAAAAATTTATTTTACTTTTAGGTATTGGGTTTTTTGTGTTACTAATATTATGTGCTACAATTTGGCAATCGTTGGGAGAAGGCCTAAAACACAAACTACTAATGCAATTTGATGCAGGATGCATGTAAAAGACAAAATGTTGAAACTAAGTGTCTGCATTTTTAGTAGTTAGAAAACATTTGGATTTGGGCATTAAAAAAACATCTATCTTTGTGTTTTCTTTTCTTGGGAACATTTATACATGTGATTGATCCCACATCTGACACACACTATCCTCTCCCCTTGGCCCTCATGGTCCTAGGTGCACGAGAAAAGTATCAGCGACACTCATTTTTTATTTTATAGATAGAGGGCATGCCCCCCTGAGTAGCCCATAAGGCCAAGTGAGGGGAGAACGATCCAAATGGTAATGGGCTAAAGCCAAGTCACCTTTCAGTCGCTGTAGACATGCAAAAATGACCACTTTTCTAAGTGAATATTTTAATATTCATTTTACTCCCATTCCTTTATTTAATTAAACTCTAATTAAATTATTCGCATTCATCTATTTAATTAAATAAATTACTTCATTTATTTAATTAAGTTCACCTAAGCCTTTTCTACCCCTTTGATTAAATAAATCACTTTATTTAATTAAATCCCCCTTCTAGTCCATTTAATTAAATTTACATTTAATTAAAATTACAAAATCCTACAAATTCAAGTTGCAACCACAATTGAAATAAATTAATTTTATTTTAATTAAATTCTATTTTCCCCACCCACTTGCATTTTCCTACTTCTCCCACTTGCCTACTAAATCCCCTTCCTAAATTCTTCTAGACCCTATCTAATCATAATCAATTAGCCTAAACCCTTCAATCATTCATTTTCCCTAAATTTGAGGATGTCACTTCTCAAATTTAGAGGAAAGTCTTCTAAAAAGCAATAAAGCCTTTATGTCTTCAACAAGCTAACTTGTTGAGTTCCCCCAACTTTGGAAGGGCTCTTAAAAATTTGTCCCCAAATTCTTCCAAACCATTAATGGTTAACTCACCCTTTTGGCATGGTTAGAGACTTTTTGCCTAACTCAACCTTCATCTAACCCAAGGGTCTCATCAAGCATTCATGGCTTTAACCTTGGTTATCCTATTAACCCTTGCACAAGAGTTTACCCCTTGGGTAAAAGATTTATCCAATGGATGACCCTAGCCTAACCTTAACCCTTACCTCCTAAGGTAACCTTCATGTCCTCTAAAGCATTTAATGCTTCTTACATCTCCTCTCAAGAAGTCTCTTGTTGACAATTGTCACCATTTCATTGGTGAGAATTGTAAACATGGATTGATTAACTTTCAATCCTGACCCTTGATAATATTATCCAATCTTGACCATCCATTGCCCTATTTTCCCTATAAATAGAGCCCATTCCTTCTTCAAAACAATCAAGTCTTTGTGCATCAAACTTATAGTCTCATAACATTAAGCATATTATCTCTCTTTGATAGAATATAATTTTAGATCATTTTGATAGCATTGTAATCTTAGATATATCATGTTAATCTCATATCATGTTAGCTTCATCTTAGTATCATTTTTATACTAGTTCAAGCTTCATATCAATATCTTGCATCCTATCATCATATAGTTTCATATCTAATTCATCACTAGGATCTTGGTTGCATTCCATTTAGATCTTAGAATCATTTAAATCTTGTTCTTTAGGTTGTCAACTTAAAGAATCAAGTGCTCTTTCAAGCTGAGAGCCACCTTGAATCTTGAAAATCCTTGGAGATAGAGGAATATGGAACAGTTTTAAAGAGTTTAGATTCATTTAACTTGCTTTGTTTGGATTTCTAACCTCTAATACAATGTTTCATGTGTGTGTTTGAATTGTTTTCTCCTCTTGCAGGTTGATACCACAATCTAGGAATAAAATCGCTATATAAAATATGTGGGATGAAAGTCTTCACAACAGGTGCTAATTGCCTACCTACGCTGACTTCCCTAGTACCTATGTTCTATAGGTTGTAAGTGTTCTGAGGGAGAGAGCATATATGGATGCCCAAGAGAGGGTCCAAAACTAGAAAATCCATTGTTGTAGTTTTCCAAAAATCTTCTACTTGTTGACTCAAGTGTTGTGATACGCGCATGTTGAAGAAGCCCCTCATGTACCCCTCAATATGAGATAGTAAATTTCTTGGGATCTTAGAGTCCTTAGAAATTTGAAGCTTGGTATGCCCGAGAAGCGAGTGCCATGGAGGGAAGCTAGTGTTGCCAAGCTTCTAACTATCTAGTTGAATGTGTTAGTCTGGGCAAGGGTATTCAACAAGTATTGTCCTGGCCAACCTTAGGATTGTGCTTGAATGTTTTATTTTCATGCAAAAGTCAAACAAACATTCTATCTTCCGTGCTTTTAAAAAGTGAACCATAAACAAAGGACATAAACAATGTCACAAACAATCTTTGCAAACAAAGCAACGTTCAAAAGAAATCATAATCAACCTTGGTCCTTAAACAAAGTTTTCAAACAAAAATTCAAAACATTGTTCACACAAAGTCAAACTTGAACATTCCAAAACATTTTCAAAGTATTCACCCAACATTTGAAAAGATTTCATAAACATGGCTTGTCAAAGCATTGGATATACTTATTTCAAAATTTATGTCACTTAGGGTTAGCTCTTGCATATTTCAAACTTAGGTCTTTAGGCATACATTTTGTTGGCAACAAGGCAGAAAACTGAGAGGGGTGAATTGGTTTTCACAAAACTTTACTTATATTAAACTCAATTTTAGGTCTGATTATCAACAATGAAAGCATAAATCAACACCACATCAATAACACACATAACACCAAGATTTTTGACAAGGAAAACTCGGTTAAGGGAAAAACCACGATGGGAACCTACCCACAATAAGATGATACCCTGCTAGAAGTATATGAAATATTACAATGGGGAATGCACATGAATTCAAACACAGTGCCTAAAGCTCACTGCTCAAATCACAATAACAACATGGGTTACAACCCTGAGAAGACTCATTGTCTTACAAAAAGATTCAAATTACATTGGAAAGATCATGAACTGATAGAATAACATCTCCTAATGCTTGGTTACAGTTCTGATTAAGCTCATATACTACACTTCTACACTTCTTCCACACTTCTCCTCTGCTACCGAAATATCAAAGCTTTATTCGCACCTTACACACACTCGCAGATTCCACAAATACATCCACAACACAAAATTATATCATTTTATACATATCAACAACCTATATTTCAAGGTCGTCTCAACTCACAATACAAATTACAAAATATGACCACGCACGCTACAATAAAATATGCAGACCAAAAGAATGTTAGCGAAGACATAGTATGGACCCAAATCACCACTATGAACATGAAACACCTCCAATAACTGCACCTCAAACTTCTGCAAGACACCACAATCATCATGAATGTCGCATAACACTAAAAACACCATCGGACCAAGAAAAACATCATAATCGTGCACAATGATCAACACAAACCACCAACACAAATAGAACATGATCTAGAAACATCCACAAGCATCATGAATTACCACAACATTACCACTTACTAGAATCTTCATCATCATTATACTGAACCTGAAGAACACTAACTCAACTGACTGTCAAATTGAAAGATACGCTTGCGAACATCCAAATCACGAACCATCTGAATTGAGGACATGCAAGAATGTCCCAAACACTCTACCAAATCCGTAAACAAAGACATAGCAATCCCAGAGCAAAATCCAGAATGCTGAACAATCAAAAACCAATTGCAATATCGGATCACGTAACTTAATCAAATCATCATTCAGACCACTGAAACTTTTGCTGAATCAACTAGAGATACTTGTCTCAAAACCCTTTAATCTGCAACAACTCATCTAAAACACACTAGTCAAACCAACTTATTTAATCTAACTACAACACTAAAACACACAGAGGAATATGTTGACATCAATGATAAAACATTGTTCTAGCAAACTTCTAAACAATATCCAACAATCTCCCCCTTTGGCATTATTGGCAACATATGATGTGAAAAACAATCAATGCAAAGAAAGAAAATAATTAGCTCCCCCTAAGATCATGCACACAACTCAGCAAGGTTTTTCACATAGCTCTCTCTCCCCCTTTGACATCAATGCAAAAAGAACATGTTGCAAATCTCTCTTACAAATCTGAACATGAAAACTAACCAATCTGAATATTTGAATCACTAACTACTCCCCCTGAGTAGCAACCACCACACATCAATCCGGATCACAAAATATCTTTGTGAAATCAACCAGACCGATGTAAATCCATACATCTTAGTTCTTATATGGAGGGGCAATTACCCTTAGCTTCTCCCCGAGATACTCAAAAGCATCCTTCGGCAAAGGCTTTGTCAAGATATCTACAATTTTTTCCTTTGTAGACAAATACTCCATTCTGAATTCCTTCTCATTCACCTTCTCTCTCAAGAAATGAAACTTTATTGATATATTCTTAGTCATGGAATGCAACATCGAATTCTTAAAAATATTGATAGCACTAGAATTTTCATAGTATATAGCAGTAGGCACATCATAAACAACTCTAATATCCTTCAACATTTGTTTCATTCATATTAGCTGTGAACAATTGCTAGCAACAACAATGCATTAGGCCTCATCAGTAGATAAAGAGACATCATTCTTCTTCTTAATAATCCATGAAACCAATCTCTTTCCCAAGAAAAATGCACCACCACTAGTACTCTTCCGGTCATCAACATCACCTGCCCAATCAACATCTATAAAAGCACTCAAAGTAAAGTCATCATCTTTAAGATACCACAAACCAAAGTCAACAATTCCTTTCAAATATCTAAAAAATTCTTTTCACAACAGTAACATGAGATTCTCTAGGATCAACTTGAAATCTAGCAACAAGATAAACAACATTCATAATATCTGATCTAGTCCGAGTCAAATAGAGCAGTCCACCAATCATAGATCTGTATCTAGTCTGATTTGCTTTCAGAGAGTCATCATCCTTTGTCAATTTACATCTAGTCACCATAGGAGTTCCAATAGGCTTTCCATCATCTAATCCAAACTTCTTCAACAATTCCTTCACATACTTAGATTGAGATAATAAAATACTGTTACTTGATCGTGTAATTTGCAATCCCAAGAAGAATTTCATCTCACCAATTATAGACATTTCAAATTCATTATGCATATCATCAACAAAATTCTTGCACAAACTATCATCTCCACCAAAAATAATGTCATCAACAAATACCTCAATAATAAAAATGTTATAATGATCAATTTTGAAGTACAAATTACTATCAACTGTACCTTTATTGAATTCAAGCTTCATCAAATAATTATCCAATATAGCATACCAAGATCTAGGGGCTTGCTTCAGTCCATACAGTGATTTCTTCAATCTGCATACCATATCTCTCTGATCCATTAACTGAAATCCATCTAGTTGCTCGATGTAGACTTCTTCTTCTAGCTCACCATTAAGAAAGACTGACTTAACATCAATCTAATACACTTTGAAACCTTTGTAAGCAACATAAGAAATAAATAATCTAACAACTTCAGTTCTAGCTACCAGAGCAAAAGTCTCCTCAAAATCAATTCCTTCCATTTGAGAATAACCTTTACAAACCATTCTAGTGTTATTCCTAATAACTTCACCTTGTTCATTCAGTTTATTTCGGAAGATCCATTTAGTTCCAATTACATTTTTATCCTTAGGGCTGGGAACAAGAATCAATGTATTGTTCTTTTCAATCCGATTCAACTCTTTTACCATTGCTTTAACCCAATTTTCATCTTTACAAGCTTCATCAACATCTGTAGGTTCAATTTTAGAAATCAAGCAATACTCTTCAACAATTCTTCTTCTAGTCATCACACCTTTATTCTTATCACCTATGATCTGATTCTTTGAATTATTTAGTCTTACATACCTGGGAGTCTTATGAATTCTTGATTTCTAGACTCTTGAACTCTATCTTCTGCACTACCACTTGTACCTTCTCCTTCATTCACAAGATTTTTGAGATCAATTTGATCTTGATTCTGGGTCTGCACTTTCTTTCCTTTATTCGAACTAACATCCTGATCATCTGAATCATATTCGCAAGTTCTAATCTATTTCATATTGTTTCCATCAACCTTCACATTAGCACTTTGAACTATCTTTCTCAATCTTTTATTATAACACCAATAGGCCTTACTCTTAGTAGAATAACCAAGAAAAATTCCTTCATCACATCTAGCATCAAATTTTACTAGAGCTTCACCTCTTCTAATATAGTATTTACTTCCAAAATTTTTGAAATATCTAATAGGTGGAGCATGACCAAACCATAACTCATAAGGTGTCGTACCGGTATTACCTTTTATATGCACCTTGTTAAGAGTATATACAACATTACTCACAAATTCTCTCCAATAGATATGCAAAAGATTTCCTTCAATCATCATAGTCCTGGAAGCTTCTTGAATCGTCTCGTTCTTCCTCTCCACAACACCATTTTGTTGAGGGGTTCTAGGTGTAGATAACTATCTCTTTACCCCATGTTCTTCACAAAATTCATTAAAATTACTAGAAGTGAATTCACACCCTCTATCAGATCTCAAACACTTCAGATTTAGTCTAGTCTTAGTCTCAACCATAGATTTGAAAATCTTGAAATTCTCCAATGGTTCAGATTTCTCCCTTAGGAATGTAACCCACATCACTTCTTGAATAGTCATCAATCAACAACATGAAATACCTATCTCCTTGCAAAATTCTCACTCTAGAAGGACCACACAAATCACTATGCACAAGATCCAATAATCCATTAGAATTATACTATTTTCTTTTGAAAGTAACTCTTGTTTGCTTCCCTAACTGATATTCCTTACATATTGGATTAGCAGGCTTTACCAACTTAGGAAGATCTATCACTGCTTGAGTAGAACTTATCTTAACCATGCAATCAAAATTAACATGACACATCCTTCTATGCCATATCCAAATTTCATCAACCTAAGCAATTAAACAACTTTTACCACCAGCATTCAAGTAAAAGATATTAGCTTTAGTCTTTGTCCCTGATGCACTTAAGATTTTAAGCTTGCCATTCTTGAATTGTAGATTATATCCCTTGTCAACCATCTATCCAACACTCAAAATATGATGCTTTATACCTTCAACATATAAGACATCATCCGTATTATGCTTACCATCAAGAGAAATAGAACCTCTACCACATACTATACCAGCTTTGTCATCACCAAATATTACTACACCACCATCATACTTTTCCATACTCACAAACTTACTCTTATCACCTGTCATACGATGATAGAAGCCACTATCAATACCCATTCATCTTTCTCTTCAACTTTAGTAGCTAAAGCTTTCTCCTCACTGATGCATCTAGTAGAAATAGTAGTAACCAAATCATCTTCCTTGATAGCAATAAACACTCATTGGTCTCCTGGATTTCCCTTATTAGATTCATCATCTGTCACACCTTCATCAACAATATTATAACACTTCTTCTGATATTTAGGCTTGTATGGCTTAAAAGGCTTCTTAGGAACTCTTTTTGAACACCTTGAAGCAAAATGTCCTATCTTTTTACATGAAAAACATTTAAGGGGCAATTTACCTTCATACTTACCAACACCTTTAGGCAAACTTTTGACAATAAGCACTTCAATCTCCTCAAGTTATTTTTATTCTTCTTCAAGTTTTCTCATATCCTCATATCTGGACACCCTTTTAGAACTTTCTCCCGCATCATACATTTGCTTCCCGAAAATAGTAGCTTTGAATGCAGATTCTGACTTAGGAAGAGATTCACCAAATTTCGCTCAACTCAAAGGAACCAAGCTTACCAATCAACATGTCTCTAGTCACATCATTCACCTTCTGAATCTCCTCAACAGTAGCAAATTTGTGTTTGTAAGCAGGAGGCAAGGATCTCAATACCTTAGATACAATCTCTGATTCATCCAACACTCCACTGACACATCTGATATTTAGCACAAGCTCGTTCACTTTTTGCATAAAAGAGGTAATGTTCTCATCTTCGCACATCTTCAGCATCTCATACTTTCCCTTTAGACTCTGCAACTTAGCAAATTTCACATGATTATCACCTTCATACAAAGTCTCTAGCTTCTTCTAGATCTCATGAGTCACTAATACATTTGAACTAGATTTCCGATGGAGAAGGTATATTGTGACCAAATTTGATTTTTTTTTGAAAAAATGCTCGAATTCGTCGTAATTCCGACGACAATTTGCCATTTGGTTTTGATGAAGAAGGCATTAGCAATGAAAATTTTCTTTTTTTCAAAGAAGTGCTCGAATTCATTGTAATTCCGACGACAACGACCATTACTTAAAAAAGAAGAAGAGGGCAATTCATTTGTGCATTGCAATCCCATGTAGGCGTTCGTGGTGACTTCAAACCCCAACAAGATCAAACCCGCATTGAAGGCATTTGTGAATTGCTTGCAATCCCACGCATGAGGTAGATTCTTCACTTTAATTTCATGTTGCAAAAAATATACCATTCAAGAGATTCTACAACTTTTGCTTGCTTTTATACATGCTAGCTATGCGTGAATTCTTGTGGGATATTGATCGATTTTGGAAGAAACTCTTGGAGTATGAGAGATTCCTTTTTTATGCAAAAGATTTAGGAAATGAGACATGTGGTGGTTAATTACCCTATTTTTTAATGCAAATTGGTCAATCTCGTATTCATGATATTGATTATCCAATCTCAGGCCAGATGGCTCCTAGTCAAAGGTGTGGTTCCCTGAATGCGTAATACCCTGTAGGAATCCACTCCTCATAAAACCATAGAACTATGATTGAGGAGTGAGCGTTCAATTTTGTCGCAACAATCCCTTCCTCCCGTATACGTGTTGATTGATCAGTATTGTACGAGCTAATATATAGGGCGGTGTCTGCCTCTGGCTGCTAAATCGATGGAGATCAAACCAACGCACAAGAAAACAATGGGAATGAATATTATTCAAGTGATTTGCAACCTTCATTCAGTGTTATTCGGGCAAGCCTTTCTTTCTCTTGCCAGCAAGCCTAACACACCCAACCCGGAAGCCCTAGGGAGATACAATTGTGTTCGGTTCATCACAATCCTAACCTAGAAGGGGTGGACTGAAAATCTCCAATCACACAACTTATCACTTTTTAATTAACATGCAGTATAAAGCTAGTCTATATGACCCCCAAACCATTTTCTTACTGTCTCGGGTTACCCTAGTTTTTGGTATTGGCAATTTTTACTAAATCTTCTATATTTTAGGGTATTGACAACTATCTCTCCTTTTGCATAGTTTTAGGTGGCATACAAAGTCATTGCCTTCTTTGGCTTCCTTGCAGCCTCAACCTCAATGATCATCTTTTGCAAACTTACTTTCTTCAATACTCTCATCTTTATCATTTCAAAGTTGAATTGTAGCCACTTAGGAACATCTAGATTCTCATCACTTTGGATGGACAGGTTCATGGTAGTTACAACCTACTTTGGCCTTTGTTCTTCATCTTGTTGCTTGTGCACCTAAGTTTAAAATTTTGGAGGAGTCATCTTGGGGGTGGGGGCCTAAATAGATCCTCTTTTTCTTGTTCTCCATGCTTCTTTGAATCCATATTCTAAGTTCCTTCTGACTTACATTTCATTTTCATGAGTCAACTTATAGTTCTTAATTCAATTATAGGCTAGTATTTTGTGTGGTTATTGTACCTCTTAGTTTGATAAGGTTTTGGCTGGAATTTAATCTCTAATTTTGAGGAAAAAGTTTCCCTATAAATGTAATTTCAAAATTCATTTTGAGGGTCTAATAATTGATTATTTAAGGTCGAAGTTTAGTAACACTCATTAGTGTGTTTTATTTCAAAAGACATTTAGCAATAGGTTTTAGATTGAATACTTGTGCTTTGCTAGTATATTTTGAAGAATTAATGGAAATGAAGTTCATAGTTTGCAATGGTATTGGTAGTCTTTTTTGATTGCTTGGTATTCTTTCTTGGATATACCTTAGATACAATCTCTTATTCATCCAACACTCCACCGACACATCTAATATTCAGCACAAGCTCGTTCACTTTTTGCATAAAACAGGTAATGTTCTCATCTTCACACATCTTTAGCATCTCATATTTCCCTTTAGGCTCTGCAACTTAGCAAATTTCACATGACTGTCACCTTCATACAAAGTTTCTAGATTCTTCCAGATCTCATGAGTCACTAATACATTTGAACTAGATATCCGATTGAGGTTTCCAATGGAGAAGGTATATTGTGACCAAATTTGATTTTTTTTGAAAAAATGCCCGAATTCGTTGTAATTCCGACAATAATTTTCCATTTGGTTTCGATAAAGAAGGCATTAGCAATGAAAATTTTCTTTTTTTCAAAAAAGTGCTCGAGTTCGTCGTAATTCCGACGACAATGACCATTACTTAAAAAAGAAGAAGAGGGCAATTCATTTGTGCATTGCAATCTCGCGTAGGCGTCCATGGTGACTTCAACCCTCAACAAGATCAAACCCACATTGAAGGCGTTTGTGCATTGCTTGCAATCCCGTGCATGAGGTAGATTCTTCACCTTAATTTCATGTTGCAAAAAATATACAATTCAAGAGATTCTACAACTTTTGCTTTCTTTTATACATGCTAGCTATGCCTGCATTCTTGGGACATATTGACCGATTTTGGAAGAAACTCTTGGAGTATGAGAGATTCCTTTTTTATGCAAAAGATGTTAGGAAATGAGACATGTGGTGGTTAATTGCCCTATTTTTTAATGCAAATTGGTCAATCTCGTATTCATGATATTGATTATCCAATCTCAGGCCGGATGGCTCCTAGTCAAAGGTGTCGTTCCCTGAATGCGTAATACCCTATAGGAATCCACTCCTCATAAAACCATAGAACTATGATTGAGGAGTGAGCGTTCAATTTTGTCGCAAAAATCCCTTCCTCCCATATACATGTTGATTGATCACTATTGTACACGTTAATATATAGGGCGGTGTCTGCCTCTGGCTGCTAAATCGATGGAGATCAAACCAATGCACAAGAAAACAATGGGAATGAATATTATTCAAGTGATTTTCAACCTTCATTCAGTGTTATTCGGGCAAGCCTTTCTTTCTCTTGCCAGCCAACCTAACACACCCAACCTGGAAGCCCTAGAGAGATACAATTGTGTTCGGTTCATCACAATCCTAACCTAGAAGGGGTGGACTAAAAATCTCCAATCACACAACTTATCACTTTGTAATTAACATACAGTATAAAGCTAGTCTATATGACCTCAAACCATTTTCTTACTGTCTTGGGTTACCCTAGTTTTGGGTATTGGTAGTTTTGACTAAATCTTCTCTATTTTAGGGTATTGACAACTATCTCTCCTTTTGCATAGTTTTAGGTGGCATACAAAGGCATTGCCTTCTTTGGCTTCCTTGCGGCCTCAACCTCAATGATCATCTTTTGCAAACTTACTCTCTTCAATACTCTCTTCTTTATCCTTTCAAAGTTGAATTGTAGCCACTTAGGAACATCTAGATTCTCATCACTTTGGATGGATGGTTTCATGGTAGTTACAACCTAGTTTGGCCTTTGTTCTTAATCTTGTTGCTTGTGCACCTAAGTTTAAAATTTTGGAGGAGTCATCTTGGGGGTGGGGGCCTAGATAGATCCTCTTTTTCTTGTTCTCCATGCTTCTTTGACTCCATATTCTAAGTTCCTTCTGACTTATATTTCATTTTCATGAGTCAACTTATAGTTCTTGATTTAGTTATAGGCTAGTATCTTGTGTGTTGATTGTACCTCTTAGTTTGATAAGGTTTTGGGTGGAATTTAATCTCTAATTTTGAGGAAAAAGTTTCCCTATAAATGTAATTTCAAAATTCATTTTGAGGGTCTAATAATTGATTATTTAAGGTCCAAGTTTAGTAACACTCATTAGTGTGTTTTATTTCAAAAGACATTTAGCAATAGGTTGTAGATTGAATAATTGTGCTTTGCTAGTATATTTTGAAGAATTAATGGAAATGAAGTTCATAGTTTGCAATGCTATTGGTAGTCTTTTTTGATTGCTTGGTATTCTTTTATTTCTTTCATTTTCCTTAGTCCTGAATTAATATTTACATTTATGAAACATCTTCTTTGTTATAATCAATTTGTGCATCTTTCATGGTGATTGAGGTTAATAAGGAACATGCGAATGAATAGTAATAGTTGTTCTAGAGCTTTCCTTGGTCTCATTTTCATGTTAGAATTGGCAATTTTGGCATGATAAATTATTTACATACAAGGTTATTTCTAGATTTTGTTGATAATGTGGATTTAGGTAATACTGATGATTCATTTTCGCGTAGCCTTGTTCTATCTTTTGCAATTTATTTTAACCTTTTACCTTAGGCAAATTGAGAAATTGACATTTCAACTTGATTAGTGACATTTTCCCTTTGAACAACTTGATTAGGAAATGATAAATTCTAAAGGTAAGATAGCTTAACTCAAGGGATTGAGATGGTATCCTACCATTAAATATGATAGTTCTAAGCAAAAGACTACCTAGTGATATGAAAGTTGATGCAAGATAGTAAGGACAACAAGAAAAATTATTTTGAACTTTGACAAGATTGAATCTTTGGGTGGAAGTTTGAATGGATTGATAGCGAAAAGGCATGCTGATGCAGAAAATCCAATAAACTCAACTAACAAGGGAGATATTTCTCCCAAATCACCTATTCAATTAGGTGTCAACCCTTCACTTACTCACAAGACCCCTCACAAGGCCACAAGTTACTAAAAAGGATTCAATACCCCAAAACACACCCATACTCACCAACCCTTACCCAACCATTAAATCACACTCAAATAGGAAAAATAAACATGTCTAAGTCACAATCCAACTCTCCAACATTCAATCACCACCAACACTCTCAACCCTTATTCACACAAATCCTCCTTCAACTGGGTCTTCTAATCCCCCCTGGTACTCAACTCACAAAATGTACTAGATATTCAAAAACCAATGTACTTTCGGATACTCTTACAAGAACCACTAAACATATACTACCATGGGTATTTACCATCCCAACCACCCAAAGGTCAAAGGAAGATTCACTACTACAACACTCAATTTTTGTGACAGTATCAAGCACTTAGGATAGTCACTCCTTTTATGAAAGTCTGAAGATCAGATCGATACTGGACTGGGTAATAATGGAACCGCCAACAATGTATTTCTCATCTCAAATAATAAAGAGAATATAGGGCTGCATCTATGAAGAAAAAAAATGTTGGAAAATACTATTTCCATCTACTTGGCCGCCGGAGTGGTTTTTGAGGTGTATTCAAAGCTTTTACTCCTTTTGTTGCATTTTCACTTGAAATATGGTTGAATTAGCTTTGTAAGCTCCTAGATACTTGGCACATGTTCTAATCGAGTTAAAAGAGTCTCAAGACTACCCTATAGTCATGCTCTACCTTATCCAACTACTCAATTAGCTTTCCAAACTTATAGGACATATGGTTTTATTCCTTACTTTGAGTTGAAATTATCTTGGGTTAGATATAACTAAAATAAGCCATTCCTTCAACTACTTCAAAAATCGTCAAAAAGACTTCATACTACTATCTACATGTGCTTCTATCCTTAAGAAGTCTAATTAATGCAAGTGAAAAAAACACCTAAGAAGTCATAGCTACTCCTTTTGACTTGGTAATATTCATGGTTTTTCTTTGTCTATTTAACTTCATTCCTTGCTTCTTACCCACTATCTTGTAGCATACTTTGTTTTATTTTTTAGTGAATTGCATTTAGTGGACTGTTGTGCATCTTTAAAATCATTTGACAACTTCAGGAAATGGTTTTCCTTCTTTATTACTTGACTATATCATTTAATATGCATGGATGGTATTATCATTTAATTTTCAATATGGACCTTATATGGATGGTCCTTGCACCTTTTCAAATGGAACTTTTGCAAATGTCCAAATTTGGAGAGGAAATTCCTACTATTTGCGAATCCACCATTCATCTTTCAAATTTTAGGTCCAATTTCCATTAATAAGGGTTCCCAAGACCCTAGTCCTATAAAAATGAGCCATGAGGAACATCATGAATAAGGGAATGAACCAAATTTATGGAAACATTGTCAAACCTAAGTACAATTAGGCATAAATAAGGCACAACCACTTAAATTGAGTCCAAACTTAGTGTATATGTTTAAAGAGATACAACTTATGATGCAATATTTAGCCCCCTCTTAGCAAGAGTATGAAATTATGCTCATTTATTGTTTGGAAAATATGGAGAAACCAAATATTCTTTCACCAAGATATTGAAGAGTCAAGATGTCTACAAGTTTGGAAAGGTGGTAGCTCCCAAAACTTATGATATTGTCAATCTACAATATTGAGATAAAAGGGAAGTAAAAAGTGAGTAATATCAGTAACATTGGTGACACACATGGAGCATGCAAAACACAAAGTTATGACATTTAGAACTAGCAAGATTCATATATTCTCACTAGGAACCATATCAAAAAGACAAGGCATAGATCTAGGACTAGTAAGATCCTTATATAGTTACTAGGAGTCATGTCAAAGAAACATAAAAGCATGATACCCAAGTTAGTAATATCCTCTAATACTTAGTCATAGATTGCATTCTAACAACAAATAGAGACCTAATTGTGAAAGTTTGAGGTCCATTGGGAAAAAAGTTGTCATATTGTCATGACAACTTTTGCATTTCTTGTAGAAAATTCTTAAAAATATGGCTGGAAAGTTAGTTTATGGTGGTTTGAGGTTGTAACACACTTGGATGGGGATAAATAAGCCTTTGGCATGCCATCCAAGAATTTTGCTTAATGAAATTGGGGTTTTATGTGCATTTTTTCATGCTATGTATCATATCATGCTTGATGATAGACCTTTTTTAATGCTATGTATCATATCAAGGAAGAATTTGGTGGGAAGACCAAGCGATTGGTATTTTGAAGTGGTTGATGATAGAGAGAGGGGTGAGGGGACCCTATGCAACCTTCGGAAGGGTTTGCCGATCAAAACCAAATGAAATAGATTAAATTTCTATGACTATCCTAAGGGTATTTGATTGTCACAGTCAAATTGATGTAGAATTGGCAAAGGTATAGTGGTATAAGACAATTCCCAAACATGTATAGATGAATTTGTAAAATATAAGGGAAATGCAAGGTAGGAAATGATAGATCCCCTTAAGCCTACAAACACCCCAAATGGTTCAAATGGGCCAATTATGAAACAAGACCTTCCCAAATGAAACTGATGGTTTAGAAGGTGTAATTAGGTCTATTATGAAAGGTTCAAACTAGTTTTGGCCTTTTGTTCAATACCCAAATGCCCAAACCCCAATTTCCTCCTACTAGCCCTAGAGCCCCTATTAGCCCTACAACGAGAGAAAATTAATGATAACTATACAAACTTACAAGACACAAGACAAATAAAATAGATTTTTGGATACCCTTTTGGCTTTTATATAACATACTAAAAGCATTTAGCAAGTTGTTTTGGAAAGTATCTGTTGTTTTTAGACTGTCCTTCATTTTCAAGCAACTAGAATGGTGGATTAACAAAGCAACTACAAGAAATATTACTTCTGGTTACTTATAACCTTAAAAAATTATTTCTAAATATCAAATTATGAAGGAATCCATAATCAATTTCAGTTTGTGAGGCCTCTAACCCCCAAAGCCCCAAATTTTCATCAAAAAGCCCTAAAATCTAGGGTTTCTCCAATCTCCCACGTCCACTCACTCCTAGATCAAATTGGTTGTTGATTCACCTTTATATATATGTTTTACCAATTTAAAAATAATAAAAACTACCCCTCATGTAGGTAGATCTCTCCAACCTTCACCCTACCGAGCCTCTTCACTAGGCTTCTCACTCCTTCAAATGGTGATCACCTGCACTAAACCCCTCAATTGCACATTTTAGTTGTTAGAATGTATTATACATGTTATAAAATAGTCATCCCATGAGAAATATGGTTCAAAATTCATGGAATGACCCCATGATTGAATTTTGTCAAAGCTACCAAAGGAAAATACTCAAAAAGTTATGACGGTCAGCCCTATAACATAATTTTAGAATTTAAAATGAACTCAAATAATCCATAGAGGTGTGGAATGTTGATAAAAGTGCTTTAAAATGTTAGGGTATGAACAAATTTAAATTAAACCTTCACAAAGAATAGAAAATATGAGAAATTACTCCAAAATTCTGAATTTTCATTGAGTTTCTACAACAATCCATACTCCTTGGCATTCAATCTACCTTACAAATCATGTCTATGGCTTTAAATATCCTCTCCAAGTTTTTTCAACCACCATATGGTTGGTTACAAAGTTTATTTAACACTAAAACAATTAAAACTTGCTTTTCCCTCCTAATTCTTCCTAACCGTTGGAACTTGAAAATTTGAATTTTACATTTTTTGCAAATGCTTGACAAATTTTTGAATAAAACCTACAATTATTGGATTTTCATCCTTATTGGCATATTTGATGACTCTAAACCCTCCTAAATCCATTTTTGGGTGTTTTGACCCAATATCCAACATCTGACAATATTTTACAACTTTTAGGACAATTTGACAACTTTTGCATTTTTTTAGTTTCAAAAGCCATTATTGGCTTTAGGATCTCATAATTGTTTTTATTGAATTTTTTTAATTTTGGACACTCCTCCTTGGTCTCAAAGATCTTCAAATTTGAATTTGTTTTCCTTGGTGCACTTGCACCACAAATACCTTGTTGTAGTTTCAAAGGGTGGAAAAAGAATAAGCATTTTATTTACCATTGTAATAAACCATCCATCATAACAATTATTACCAATATTGATGTGTGCATTGCAAAAAATGCTCTAGAGGAAGGCTCTTTCTATTATAATACCAAGTGAGTGTTCATAGACCTTCTTTAGGGTCCTCCTAGCCTAGAGTTAGGAGTTTAAAGCCTACATACATTGATTTGGCCTTGTGGCCATCAATGAGTGCTCACCCAATAGGACAAGTCTTGAGACTGACAATTTTGGAAGTGTGGCATTATTGAGAGGCAACACTTATGTGTGAACCCCATATTCATGTATTATGATTAGTTTCCATGATACTTGACCCTATCCTCATGGTGTTGGCTCAATTCATATTAGTGTGTTTTGTTGAAGAAACATGATGTGAGAAGTTTGACGTAGAGGCAAGGGTAGAACTCAGTATTTCATATTAGGACAACAACCACATTGATTAGGAAAGTCAGATAAGGTCTCTCCAATGTTTAGGATACTGAATTCACATTAGACACTCATGGATTACCCCAATTAGACATTAATCAGCTTAATATCTTATACAAGGATTGCATACCACAAAGCCATTAGATATGTTTTGAGAAGAAAAAGAAGAGTTAAATGGTTTTGGTTCAATGATGATAATTTCTATTTTCAAGTAATTTAATTTGGTATATTATACTAAAACGTGATTTCATAACTAACATTTCAATTTCTATATAACTAGTTCTATAGCCCGATTTTCTTGCTTGTGAAGAAAGACCATGTCAGACAATATCAACAAACAACAAAATAAGGTGACAATGGGTAGATTGTGGTCTAACTTGAAAAGAAAAGGTGATGGAAAATCTTATTGTCTGTGCAAAATTTGTAAGGGGTTAAAGACTAGAAGACTTCTAATCAAAACAATGAAGAAACATTGCAGGCTGCATGGTCACATTGAAAGTGGACATGATTATCATCCATTGGTAAGTTTTTCATTATATCATTTTAACAATTTATATACATAATAAATCACATGACAATGAGATCATGATCACGGTTTATTTATGTTTATCAATTTTATATAGGTCGAGCACCCCGGAGCACATGGTATGGATCAACACAACCTGAAGAATATGGTTTTCAAAGTGGATGAACATGGAGGTGTGAATATTGAAGCTGAAGATAATGATCCCATGGAAGATGACGATCATGAGCCAGAAAACACAATTGAAGATGATGGTACAAATACATTGATCCATGACACATTTAGTACTCGGGCAGCTGATCATGATGATGAACATGATCTTGATGTTGTTCATGATGTCCCTCTACTTGAGAAGGCATCTGAGGCCCTTGACGAAGGCTTGCGAGCAACTCTTCTCTCCGTTGTATTGTTGTTGGTGAACTTGAAGGTTATGAATGGTTTATCCAACATAACAATGTCACATATGTTAAGGTATGTCATATATGTCATAATAAACTGTGAATCATGTTGTACCATTAATATTATTTATATTAATAAATTATATTTTTTTTTTGTAGATTGATAGGTGAGTTTTTGTTACCACCATCAAATATTCTACCTCACTCATACCAAGAATTATTTGTCATTATGAAAGATATTGGAATGGAGTATCAAGCAATAGATGCTTGTCCCAATGATCATATTATATATCACAAACAACGTGAATTTTGAACTAAATGCCCTGAATGTCATATTAGTAGATATTGAACAGATCAAATAACAAAAAGGGTTCCTCGCAAGGTTCTTCACTATATTCCCATTATTCCATGTATGCAATGATTATTCAAGTACACTAGCTTGGCACAATTTATGGATTACCATGCATGCAATAGAAGTCGAGATGACATTATTCGAATGCCTGCAGATGGCTCAACATTTATGGACATAGAGGAAAAGTGGCCACACTTTAAAGAAGAACCTCGTAATCTCAGGCTTTCATTTGCTGCGAATGGTGTCAATCCATTTGGAGAGATGAGATCTGTTTACTCAGTGTGGCCTGTTTTTGTTATCAATAATAACATTCCTCCATGGATGTCAATAAAGACAGAGCACATAATGTTGGCAATGATTGTTCTAGGTATTTTATCATTTAAATATAGTCGTCTAAATTTAATTATAAATATTGCAGTAAAATGGTCATAATAATTATGTAATGTTTTTGTTCATTCGATTAGGTAAGTACCAAGTTAAAGATATGAATATATATATTGAGCCTCTTATCAAAGAATTGTTGGAGTTATGGAATGGTGTCACTATGTATGATGTCTCTAGACCAATAGGACAAAGACAATTTCAATTCCATGTGATGCTTCTATGGACAATACATGATGCCCTGGGGCTAAAACATTTTTGTGGTATGTTATAGTGTTTAAGTTGTGCATGAACATTATAATTCAAAAAATTATCATATTTAATCCAATTATACATTATATTGTAGGTCTTCAAACAAAGGGAAAATTTTCATGTCCTGTTTGTGGTCCAAAGATGAAATCTCGTCATTCAAAAAGTTTAGGAAAGCAGGTCTTTGATGAGTATAGGCGCTTTCTCCACAAAAATCATAAGTATCGAAATACTAAGAAACATCTTTTTAATGGGAAAGAAGAGAATACATCAAAGCCACAAAGAATGACACCTCACCTATGGAAGTTGGAATATAATAGAATTAATTGTCAAGGTAATGCCATTCCATCTATTGGTTTGTCATAAAACATCTTTTGTATTTTGTTTTGTTTACTGATAATGTGATTGATGATCATGAAGGTCGTTAAGGCATAAATGACCACCTTCCTAAGGGACTAAAAAGTTATCCCCGACAATTTAGTAGGTTGCCCTACTACAAGCAATTACAAATTGTTCATTTGTTTGATAGTATGCATATTGGAAAGAATATAGCAGAGACAGTATGGAAAATATTGGATGGAAGGTGTGACAAAGAAAAAATTGTCAAAATATGTAGTGACATTCAGGATTCCAATCATGCAATGATAAATGTCATTCAATCAAATAGCCATGGAGACCAGATTAATATAAGTGAGCTTCATTGGTTATTAACGAACCAGCAAAGCAATGCTATAAAAGAAGTCATACGAAAAATTCGATTTCCCATAGGATTTGCTACGAACATAAACAATCTTATATCAAAGAAAAGTGAATTTGGGTCAGGGATGAAAACGCATGATTGACATACCTTCATTAAGGTAATTCATGTTCTTGTGTTTTTAGTATGTATTCAAGTATTGTGCGTACGTGTACTTTTCATTGTATTATGTTACAAAAAAATGAAAAGATAATTTTATAATTGTTGCAGTACGTTCTACCTCTATCTCTCCCAGATGACTTCGACAATAATGTCAAGCAAGGTATATATGATCTTGGAAAATACATGAGGTAAGTAGTGATATTTGTTCAGTTCGTTGTATAGATATTATATTTCGATTTGTTTTACTTGTTATGTAATGTATTTTTTTGCGTCTTGAATATCTTGTAGGTGGTTGTCATGTAAAGAAATCGATAAAGACGATATAAAATATTGGAAGAGAAAAATTCCTCATTTAATGTGTGAAATGCAAAAGTGTCTACCTCCAACTTTTTTCAATGCACAAGAACACTACCTCATACACCAAGTTGAGGAGATTGAATTGTGTGGATCTGTACACACTCTAGGTCAATGTGGATGGTTGAGAGGCACTTGAAATTTTTGAAGGCTTTGGTTCAACAAAGAGCACATCCCGAGGGTTCTATGGTGGAGGGATATATGGTATACTAGACTATGGTGTACATTTCTGAATATCTTCCTAAGTTTGCAGCAAAGATCCACGTGGATCGCATTTGGGATCCCAACACCATTAACAAATTCGAAGGGGAGTACTTGATGGGGAAAGGTAGATTGAGGAAAGTGAGAGGTAATTATTAAATGTTATTGTAGATAATTAATTCTTAATCTTCAAAATAAATCGATTGTAAGACGTCAATTAATTTTTTATATAGTTGGTCAAGAGTGGGACGCACTACATTTGTATATTGCAAACAATCTTGATTGGATGATGGTATGGATTGAACATTGTCAACATTCTGGACGCACGTTAACATGGGAAGGTGTGGCTTCATTGGTTAAAGAAGCTCATCGTAATGGAGATTCCAATATTACGCAAAGGGAAATTGATTTAGCATATGGTTTAAGAGATAAATAGGTACGTATAAATTTATTAATCACCTATATGTTTATCAACTCTCAATGTAATAAATTTTACATGTTTGACATATCCCAGGTCAAACACCACAATGCTATGTGCTGCAATGGTCATAAATTTCACATAAAAAAGTTGGATGACATGAAGAAAACTTGCGATTCTGGCATTACTGCAGTCTTTGAGGTGACAAATATTTCATCAAGAAGTGACATACATCCTCAATAGTCTCAAAATCAATACTTGAGTGTGACTTTAATTCCTTCAAATTAGTTTTGTTCGCCATCCAATGCTACAGTCTACCATTGAATAAAAATGGTCTTGATAGAACTATTATTGAACATGATAATGGTTTTATAATGCTAAATACAAGGTCATTTGAATCAGTTGGGGATGAGCCCTATGTTCTTCCAAGCCAATGTGAGTAAGTATTTTACTCAGAGGTTCCACATAAACCGGGTTGGTCATTTGTTGTTAGACATGATCCAAGAGGAAGGCCGATAAAGTATAATGTGATGGAAGAAGAAGATATCGAAGAAGAAGATACCGAAGAAGTAGAAGATGAAGTGGATGATGATAATGATCAACAGTTTCTCAATGATGATGAAGAAGAAGAAGAAGAAGAAGAAGATGTTAGGCCCAATATGGAAAGCTAATGTACTGAGAGGGGAGGGGTGAATAAGTACTCCACAACCTTTCTTTAATAATAACTTTACTATTACGCATAAACAGAATAGTGTAGTAACATAAAATAAAGTTAAAACAAATAGATAACAATCATACATGATTCACTCCATAACACATATATTTTGGTTATGCAGAAACTCTTGGTTAGAGAGAAAAACTAAGGTGGGGATGACACCCACAACTTCACTACTGCAATAATAAAGAATGCTCGGTTAGAGCTACATTTAGCTATTTCTGATAGCTTACCCTATTAGGAGTAAGAAGATCTGTTAGATCTACCTTGCTAAAGGATTTTACAACATTTATTCTGAATGCTGCACCTAGTTAGAGGCTTCACAATTTATAGACTTGGTTAGTGTCTTTTACCCTATTAAAGGTTTCTCTTTCAACTTCACAATATTACAATAAAATCATTACAAACATCTGCAACTTTACATCTGGAATGTTATAGCAGATTCTATGTGCTCAGGATAAGATTACCTTGCTTATAGCATACCTCAGTAACTCATATAGTAACTCGGTAAACCCTTCTATTTACTCTATTCTTCGACTGTTCTCTGAAAACCTTCTCGGTGACCTCTCTGTCTTTGTAACAATCTTCCTTCATACATATATGCACTTCAATAATGTTGTATATATAGATCTCTTAAAACGGTGATCTAATTCATTGCTTCGATCTTACAAACAAGATTCCTCAAATGAATAACTAAACAAAATACTTCATTGGTTAGATTGACCTCGCAATCATACACAATCTTCTAGTGCAATTTCCAATGTAATAACGGTTAGATGTGCCTCGATCTTGTAACACGTTTTCATATGCATGTCCAGGTTCAATGTATCTGGTAACACATTTCACTTGATGAATATCAACTCGATGTGTTAACTTTACTGCTCGGTAGCCATAAAAAGATACTCGATAGACAGCTCGGTGTATACTGCGTTCTGTGACTGCTTTCTTTTGTAACCGACTAGACTGTGCATACCGACTTCTCTGTTTATACCGACTGCATGATTCGGTAGTGCTAATTGACTAGAATATATAGTATGACTTTGAATATAAAAACTAATGGCATCTTGATAAGTAGTAACAATCTCCCCTTTTGACATTAGTTGAGATGTTTGACAAAAACTACTTTCAAAGTCATAACTCAAAAATCTATATACTTTGCAAAATGACTACACTCGACAATATATACAATAGTCAATGAAATAGTATATGCAGATATACTCCCCTTATAATTATTCTATATATTACTCAAATTTTGCATGCTCGGTTCTGTTCTATGCTTGTATGCTCTGCTTGCTCTGCTCAGTATACTCCCCTGTATACAATACTCAAAACTGTATTATCAAAACTGTATCACTCTACAAATATAGTATATTACTCCCCTTATGTAGTATTACTCCCCTTTTTTGACAAACATTAAAAACTTAAATTTCCATCCAGGGGCAGTAACTGATCAAAAATAGATTTATACTTGTTCCGGGCATCAGTGAGTGAGACTGAGATTGCATCCTTTACACTTTACATTAAAGAATTTTGTGCTTGAATATCAGCCAATAGTGATATTAAGCCATCAAGAGTGCTTCCCTCTTGTGTAGTAGATAGGCGTGTAGCTCGGTTAATCTGCTCTTGAACTGATGAGAGATGAGGAAGGAATAATGTCTGGAGGGTCATTATATCCATCCTGATCTTATGCTCTTCATTTCTGAGTTCTAACTATTGAGCCATGAGTTGTTGAAGCTTGGTACAAAAATTCTAAATTGAATTAGGCTCGGTGGTCAACTTAGTTGAGAGATCGGTGATCTCTTTCTCAATTGCATCATTTTTATTCTTGATATCTTTAATGAATAAGGAAAATGTACAAAGTTTCTGAAATAAATAAAGAATATGCTTGAGTTGAGGGGACAACTCAGCAATGAATTTGACAAGCTTTACTTTTCCTATAGCGAGAGCTTTTTGTACCTCTTCTATCATCTTTGTAGTAAGCTCTTTATCTTTTAGCTTGCTCAAGTACTCAGATGCATCAACTCTAGATGTTTCTATTTGAGTAAGGAGTTCATCCAGTTGAATGTGGATGGCTTCATCGGTTGACACTGTTGCTGAAGGTAGCATATTTGTTAGTAGTGTCTTTACCTTCTGTAGTACTTTATTTTTCTTTTGAATGGCCAATTGTTTTTCTTGTTCGGCCTTTGCTTTGCATAGTTCACCGAAATCAATGAGTTCTTGCCCCTTTAATTTTGATATATCTACATTGGGCAACACTATCAGTTTAGTTAAATCAACTTTGAAACTATGCTTTCTCACCTTCTTCTCTTTACCTTTGATCGGTTGTACTAAGACAAGTTCTTGTGAGGCTTGCTGACCCTCGGTAGGTCGCTCGGTAGATGCAACACTTTGGTCGGTTCCTGAAGCCGTTGTGGTGTCCTTGGGTGTCTCAGTACTAGGGGTCTCAGCTGTAACATTTTCAGTGCTTGAGACGTCTGATCTTTAGTTGTATCTTCTGCTACTTCAGACTTGTGACCTTCAGTGCTTTGTTCCTGTATCCTTAGGAGCTTCGGTTGAGATAGGTGGCTTGACTGGCGAATAAGGCTGAACTTGTTCTAAGATAGATTCACTAGATACAAGTTTTGCGTAGGTAGTGCCTTCAATCATTTCTTGCTCTAGTGCTTCTTCATCCATGACATCTTCATCAATTTAAATAGTGTCAGCCAGGTCTTACTTGGTAGCATCAGGACCTTTCTTAGTGACATCAGGATCTTGCTCGGTGACATCAACAATTTCAACTTGAGATTGTTCACCGACATCCTTTATTTTGAAGATTTCCTGCCACTTGGCTTTCGTCTCATTTTCCACATCAATGTATAGCCCATTCATCAATTTTAAGGCTCTTTGTTTGACAAGAAATTTAGAATTGTATGTTGTCAAATGTTCTTTAATTTCTGCCACAGACATATCAGGGAATAGATGGACTAGACTTCTTTCTCTTATTTGTTTCTCTGAGTCCATTGCATATTTCCATCTATTATCAATATGTATGTATAATTCACTCAGAAGTGACTTTACTAGTTCTAATGGAGCTAGCCGAAACTTTAGAAGTGTGCAGATGACAACTTCTTCAATTTGTCACTTCTCATCATTATTCCTAGTCTCATACTTGACATATCTAAATCTTGCAAATCCACCATATTCTTTAAGATTGGCACAAAAAATTTCAACAATATGAATATTTACCTTCTTGCTTTTTACAATCTGAAATTTGTTTACATCATCGGATTCTGTATCACTAGACTCTTTTGCGAAAATGAGTCTCCAAGTAGATTTCTTGTAGGTCTTGGTTACCTTGGGTACAGTAACACTCTTTTGTTTCTTACTCTGTGATGCAGCTGATGCTCTAGTGTTAGGTCTCTTTGTTGGTGGAGTCGGTAGGGCCTTTGAAATGTCCTGTTTCTTTCTTTTCAAAACTTTACCATTAGGCAACTCGGTACTTAATGTTATTGCTACCTCTTGAGCTTCTGATTCCTCTTTGGTAATGGCAAGAGTGCCTTTGACAGGTGTAGAGGAGGATTCTTCTCTGAATTTCTCAAAAAAAAACCTTTATCATCTTTGTAGCCTTTCTTGTAGCCTTGGGTACTACAATGCTCATTTTTACTTTTTCCTTAACTTCTTTATAGGTTCCATATCTTAGTTTAGTAGCATGCCTTGGCAATGAAAGATAGGCATCAATTTGCTGTTGTGTTATATCATAGTCAATCTCATAACCTGTTGGTGGCAAAGATTGAGTCCTTGGTTCAATATCATTCATATAACAGTAATCGGTGTCTACCTCAAAACATATATCATCCTTATATTTCTCTACCAGCTGTGGTGGAATCCAGTACTTGTTGTGCATCTTCTCTTGAAATTTGCTGAAATAGTCATCCATGATATCATTAAAATTATCTCCCAGTTTCTTGATAAAATCATTGATTTGATGGGTGATAGGTCGGTGTAGCTCCCAAACTACTTTACCGACTGAGGGAAAGAACTTCTCAAAGTAGAAAAACATGCATACAAGAAGTGAACCAAACTTCAGTGTGTTTGCCGAGTTGTTCTTCTTTGGCTTCCTTATTGTGTTCAGGTTCTCAAACAAGTTCTTCAGTAGCACTTCACATAAATCTACTTTCATTCCCTTTTTCACTATTTTATAGGCTAAGTCAACTGCGGCACATGGTACACTATTTTCCCTTGCTGATTGGAAGAAACAACAACCAATTACTCTAATTGCAAACTTAAGTTCTGCATCAGTGACATTGTTCAATTTCAATCCTCGGTAATCAGATTCTATTCCAGTTAGACTGATTAGCTCCTTCTATGATATCATTTTCTGTGCTCGTGCATGATCATAGATAGGATACTCGGTGATCACATGAATGATTTCCTTGGTGATTTTGAATGGTTGCTCCTCTAGCCACATAAAATCATCATGAACTCTACTTAAAACAAACTTAACCCACTGGGGTTTGAACACATGGGGATAGGCTAGGGCTTCAGTTAATCCCTTGATTTTGATATGCTTGTACTTGCTATCCATTTTGCCATCAGTACAAAGTTCATCATATGTGTCACTAATCTCAACATGACCGAGTTCTTCAACACGACATTTGGTGAAGAATCTAACATCTTCAACTAACAAGACTTGATCAGGGATGAGTGAACATGTCGTTTTGTCATCCGGTTCAGAGGCAACTTTAGGAGTCAAAGAGTACTTCAGCAAGGGCTTCTCCACATTCTTGACAACTACTGGATCTCGGATCTTGGGCGCCATTGTAGGTTTCAGGTAAAACTTAGCAAACTATCCTTAGGGTTTGATGGTTTACAAACGACTGATGCTTCACACTCGGTAGATAATAGCAATTTGACAAGATTGGAAACCATCTTAACAGTGTGATGAGATTTGATGTAAATACCTTGAAATTTGCTATGAATGAAGTTTGATCGCCTTGATTCGCTCTGCTCTGCTCTCTTGAAAACTTGGTGAATGAAAATGACCGCGAAAATACCTTTAAGTACACAAAATACCTTATCGGGCTCCATGTGAGTTAGGTCAAAACATTAAATGCACTCGGTTCACCTTTAACCAATTTACTCCCTTTTTTTTTCATTTTAACCGAGTAACCAAATTTCCTTCATTACCGACTTGATAGGCTTCCTGTATACACCGACTTGAAAGGTTTCCTATAAAGTACTTTGATAGAATTTCAAACTTACTAATGCATCTTAACTATGCAGATTTTGAATTTTGTACATAATAGAATAGGAACTGTTATGGTTTAACCTTTAGAGAATGCAGTCCCTTCATACCTTTTCTGATTAATTTGGAATAGGTGCACCTAACTTGGTAGGTAAGGTGCTTTCTTCATCTAACATGACTTCCTTCTTTTTCCAAATCATCTTAAATTTTTCTTTTATCTCTTCAGTGTCTCTTCTAGGTTGATCTCTGCAATCTCTAGCTAAATGTCCAACTTCGTGACAATGAAAACATGCCATACCAGGATTTCTCCATGATCTTCGGTTGTTCATTCCAAACCTTATAAAATAGTTGGCACTAATATGTCCATATCTTCCACAACATTTGCACCATATCCTTGTATTGTAATCCCATGGTACTGCTGCATATTGTCGGTAAAGATTTGTGTGAGTTCGGTAACCTCTAGTGTCTGCTCGGTGTGGACACCGTATGTAGTTCTTTTGCTTAGACCAGCACTTCTCGGTACTATGTCCATATCTATTGCAGTTTCTACAAAACCCTTTGAATTTTGCCTTCTGATAGTTGTTAACGGACTTTGTCCTACATTGATTAGGTGTGTGACCATATTTATTGCAATTGTAACAATATCCATTGGACTTAGTGATATTCGGTTGCTTACCTTTTCTAATCTGGCATATGTTGGCAGTATGACCTTGATTTCCATATTAGTAGTAAATAGGCTTCTTCCTTTTGATGTTATTCCTATTTCTAGCTTGCTTTGATGATTCTGCTCTCTCGGTAGTATGAATTCCTTTCTCGATTGATTCTTTTCCTTTATAACCGGTCCTGCATCTTTGTTGGGTCTTCTTGTATTCAGTTGCTCATCCAACATCTTTGATGCATCATAACTCTTCTTCAATGTTTCTTTGGATTTCTTCTCTGTTTTAAGTTCATTAGTCAACCTTGATACTTCAAGTTTTAATGCTTGATTTTCATCATTCTTTAGGATTGCTTCATGATGTGCATAACCTAGTTGATCTGTCATATTTTTTTGAATCCCAGTTAGCCTTATGATTTCATCATTCTTATCAGATACTAAGACTTCAATTTGTTGTTTCTCTGTTTCTAGATCTCTTGCTTTATCCTCTGCTGTCCTCAATACATCTAGATTTTCAGTCATCTGTGTACTGAAATGTTCATGTTCTCTTTTCATTGCTTTTAGTTGATCAGCCAATGCTTTGTTCTTTTCTTTCAATACTCCAATCATTTATTCAGTCTCTTCAGATATACTATTCTCAGATGATGTCTCAATTTGTTCCACTAACTCTTGAGAATCTTGCAAGTCATCAGATAATCTTCTTCTTACTTTCAGAGATTTTTGCATTTGCCTTTGCATGTCTGTAATCACTTGATTTGCATGATCTAGCTCTTCTTGCAGATAAACAATCCTCCAAGATTGTTTATAGCCTTCCATTGATAAGATCTTTCTCTTTAGGTAGTTAAACCCTTTTCCAAGATTCAAGCTCTGATACCAATTGTTAGGCCCAATATGGAAAGCTAATGTACTGAGAGGGGAGGGGTGAATCAGTACTCCAAAACCTTTCTTTAATAATAACTTCACTGTTATGCATAAACAGAATAGTGCAGTAACATAAAATTAAGTTAAAACAAATAGATAACAATCATACATGATTCACTCCATAACACATATATTTTGGTTATGCAGAAACTCTTGATTAGAGAGAAAAACTGCGGTGGGGATGGCACCCACAACTTCACTACTGCAATAATAAAGAATGCTCGGTTAGAGCTACATTTAGCTATTTCTGATAGCTTGCCCTGTTAGGAGTAACAAGATCTGTTAGATCTACCTTGCTAAAGGATTTTACAACATTTATTCTGAATGCTGCACCTGGTTAGAGGCTTTACAATTTATAGACTTGGTTAGAGTCTTTTACCCTATTAAAGGTTTCTCTTTCAACTTCACAATATTACAATAAAATCATTACAAACATCTGCAACTTTACATCTAAAATGTTATAGAAGATTCTATGTGCTCAGGATAAGATTACCTTGCTTATAGCATACCTCGGTAACTCATATAGTAACTCGGTAAACCCTTCTATTTACTCTGTTCTTTGACTGTTCTCTGAAAACCTTCTCGGTGACCTCTGTGTCTCTATAACAGTCTTCCTTCATACATATATGCATTTCAATAATGCCGTATATATAGATCTCTTAAAACGGTGATCTAATTCATTGCTTCGATCTTACAAACAAGATTCCTCAAATGAATAACTAAACAAAATACTTCATTGGTTAGATTGACCTCACAATCATATACAATCTTCTAGTGCAATTTCCAATGTAATAACGGTTAGATGTGCCTCGATCTTGTAACACGTTTTCATATGCATGTCTAGGTTCAATGTATTTGGTAACACGTTTCACTTGGTGAATATCAACTCGGTGTGTTAACTTTACTGTTCGGTAGCCATAAAAAGATACTCAGTAGACAGCTCGGTGTATACTGCGTTTTGTGATTGCTTTCTTCTGTAACCAACTAGATTGTGCATACCGACTTCTGTGTTTATATCGACTGCATGTTTCGGTAGTGCTAACCGACAAGAATATATAGTATGACTTTGAATATAAAAACTAATGGCAACTTGATAAGAAGAAGAAGAAGAAGAAGAAGAAGAAGAAGAAGAAGATGGTGATGGTGATGGTGATGGTGATGGTGATGGTGATGGTGATGATGGTGATGATGGTGGTGAAGATGTTGATGGTGATGATGATGATGATGATGATGATGTTGGCAATGATGACCTTGATGATCATGATGAAGAAGAATGAAATGTATGAGGTATGCGATTAGTATATTATCTATTTAATATTGAGTTCTTGATAGAATTTTTTTTACATAATTAATTCATTATGTTTTGAATTCTAATGCCATTACATAATTAATTCATGATGCACCTTTTAATATGGAGATGGAGATAGGGAGAGTGACTATTTATGTGACATTTTTTAAACTGTGTTTATTTATGGAAATTGGATTGTTTATTAGCTATGTGATGGATGTTGATTTAAAATACATATGTGATGGATCACATGTTTATGATGATGCATGTGACATTTTTTGAAATTTGTGTTTATTTATAGAATGTGGATTGTTTATTACCTATGTGATGGATGGTGATTTATGATACATATGTGATGGATTACATGTTTATGTTGACACATATGTGATGCTAATTGTGATTCTCAATTACATATATGATGATACATCATCTGATGCTTATGATGCTTGTGATACATATGTATTTATTGTTTATCAACTTACAAATGTAGTAATGCTTATGATGCTCAATTGATGGTGTTGATTTCAAGTATAGTCCCTGTGTGATGCTGTATAGTTGAGGATCCTGCATAGTCTACATAAAGTAAAGGTAAGGAATTAAAAAAATTACAATGATTTTGATGACAACATCCTTTTATTATTTAATACTCTTTTTGTCTACAAAGTTTGTGTTGTTCATGTTGTGTACTATGTAATTTTTAGCTAACATAAGATAATTGAATTACATTGTATAGGACCCTGAACTCCTTTGACGAGGGTCCTGCATAGTCTCATGGATGGATAGGTATAACTAGTCAATACACCCTATAGAAATAGTTTATTTTTTTAAAATTACTTGGAAAACAAACTTCCTCAGTTTTTCAAACCTCGACATTAGCAATAAATCTAATACAATTATCAACACTTGAGGCCCCAGTTGGACTTATTCCAATTTTAATCCCAAAATCAACTTTAGGGCTGACTTCTTCATCAACATTACCCTCATTTGTAAAATTTCTCTCTCATTACCAATTAACTCTCTCATTTCATGGAGTGCAGGTACCCCCAAATAGGTATTTATCAGATCTGTCTTCGTCGAGTGAGGAAAATGCATGAATAGAAAATGAAAGTGATACATGTAGTAGGTCTACAATAGGGAGATAAACAAGAGGTCAAAAGATTAGAAGAAAATTCAATAAATGCATGAAATTTTTCCTTGCTCAAGGGGGGTCATGTTCTTATGATGATGAGACCAAAGGCGACATTGAGGTGCCACTGAGGTACAAACATCTACAGAAACAATGGATGCCCAAGGAGCTTCCTCCAATAAACACTAATTTTTGTGTTAACGATAGGATATATCACATAACACCTTCGTTGTTACATGGTTTAGGCTTATTTTCCATGGACGACATAAAGGTCTGTTACAATTGGATGCAGATTGTTAAATATAAAAAAAGTATGCGTAGGTATGTATTGTCAGCAAATTATATACAACAGAAGGATAATGATCAAAGTAAACGAGTGGCTATATACATTGATGGTCGGCCAAAAGCAACAGGGAATATTGCAATTTTAATAAATAGTATGCGACCTGGGTCAACTAATAAACAACCCAATTGCATATTTGAGGCACGCGAGAGAAATTGTGTATTTGTATGTGCAATAAAATCAATAAGTGCAGGCAAAGAGCTTCTAATCGATTATAGTTTGAATCATATAGATACAAACAAAGTTAATATCATGGGGGTGGTACGTACTATATACCATTTAAATTAACCAACCTCCAATTAATGAATCAAATATACCATTTTATAATGAAGTTTTTTTGCTAAGTCTATTGGTTTAATTTCGCTAACATTTTTTATATTTTTTCTTTGTCATAGGGCGACATGGATCCATCACATATCGCAGACAGGGATGTATCTTGCGACACTTATACCAAGCAGGTAAGCCTCATTGTAATTGTATAAATTAGATAGAAGCAAATTGTTACATTATTATGTTCTTTTTTTTTAGTGATTTATACTAATTTTCTAATTGTTAATGATATTCTTGACACAGACAGATGTTCGAGGAAAGGGAAAGGGAGTTGCAGTACCTGAGCACCTTTCTATGGATGTGGAATCATTAAGGTTAAGCGATGATGACCCTGAAGATTCCACACACCTTATGAAATTCTTTAAAATGCCTCTTAGAAAAATTAGAAAAGAGATTGTTGCTTTGGCAACCGTGCATCCTATTACTGATGAGATACAAGAGAGGGTGGAATTATTGCTTCGGACAATAGAAAACTTGCAAGTAAGCAGTAATGAAAGCTTTAATTATAACACAAGTTCAATAATGGTTTATATTTTATTCTCTTTTATGTCATTAACTAAAATATGTACGTATTATTTTTACAACAATTTATCCGCCCTCATGAAAGTCGTTCCCATGATCAGGGTGTGGCAGGATCTTTAGGTGATGACGATTTTCTTGTATTATCGCTTGCTTGGCTTATCACTCTGAGTACCCAAAACACATCATACTTGATACTGTCAATTCTCAAAATAAAGGTTCATCCTTGTTTACAATTCTTTCACTTTTCATATATTTAATGTATTATTCTTTAGGTGCTGTCAATGTTCCTGTGCAAATGCTGTTGCTGCCTCATCAGAGGTTAAGCTTAGCTGTATTGCCGACTGCAATGTTGGCAACACGTAGCATGCAGACATCCTCTACTGCACGTCATATTGGCCTGCCCACTATTGGTAGATCCCTCTTTTTCTCTATCTTCTGTCATGTGTTTATTTCCCTTCAAGCGTTATTTCTTGAATTCTAATGCCATTTCATAGTGGATTCATTTTTTGCAGGAGGAGATGCACATTAGGATGTGTCAGAAGTGACTACTGCTGATAACATACCATCATTTCTTGGATCTTCTCGTATTGCTAGTATGGGAATGTTGTAGGCCACATTGGTGGTGAGCAACGAAGAAATGATTCCCTTAAAGATACAAAAAGTTCCAGGTACTTTAAAATTATTATTAGATATACTATAATTATAATTTACTTTATGATCACTCATTTTGGACTAATGATCCCATGAATTTTTTGCAGGCAATGATTTTCTATAAACATCCTAGTGACATTGCATTTTAGATATTTGGGCCCACCATACGTAAAAGGTGGTACATCATATGCGAACTAACCCTAATCCACTATTTTGATTTCATATCATTGTTAGAATAGTTTTCCTTTGATCCATTTCTTGAAGTGTAATAAATGTAGGTTCAGTTCATTTCTGAATCTAACAGGTTTGTTTTTTCTTTAAAAGGTGGAATGACCAAGAAAAAAGGTTAAAAGATGAATTAACAAACCAAATGGTTGAGTGGTTTGGAAATGATACTATTGACAAAACAAAGCTCCTTGAAAAAGCTGGCACATATCTAAAGTATGTGAGGGACCAATATAGGACCCATTTAGAGAGGAACCTAAAGTACGAGCGTCCCCCCATGATTCTAGAGAGGGAGTGGAAGGACCTGATTTTGGATGCCAAGGAGAGAATTGAAAGGAAAAAAGGAAATACACCACCAGACAGTAGAAGAAGGTATGGGATACTATTAAGAATGTAATTATGTACTCTTTATATTTATATAATCTAACATATTTCAAACTTTTTATAGATTGAGTGACACGTCAAAGGCAACCAAGACAAGACAAGAAAAGCATGGGCAACACAAACTCTGCTCTGGTGGTTACATGAAACTTGATGCACGAATTGTAAGTATCTCATGTAAATGAAATATTGCATCAAAATATTAATAAATTGCAAACATTTTTTTATTTTTATCAAACAATGCAAGCAAAATTCATGGTACCGAGCAAAAATGCAGGGCTTTGAATTCAATAGAGTGCCCACAGAAGATGACAAGATAATTGCCTACCAGTAAGGCTATTCAGCCATGGCTGAGCGGCTACAAGAATCGAGTGGGAATACACAACATTCGAGTGCATCCGTCACATAGGTAAATATGGTAAATGGAAATTGTTTCAAATTGAATACTTTATCAATAATCTAATTGATGTTGAGTTCCAACATAAAGTGACTATATTTTTTTTAAATAAGAAAGCAATGATAACAATGTGCATGACATTGGAATGAAGCCTGCTAATCGTGAAACACCACCTGCACATGAAGGTCTAGATGTGTGTCCCAGTAGTGGAGGTATTCATTTGCTATTCAAATTTATTTATTTAGCTATTAATACAATTAAACATCTTAATTTGTAATTATAGTAGTAATTAATGTAACCTTTTTTGTTAATATTTTAGAGCATGTAGTCGGTGATGACCAAGTGGAGCATGATATGGGTACACAACATCAAGAATGTGATGTTCCCCACTCAGGTAAAGAGGACCATTGTTATTCCTTTAAACAAATATAATTACAATTGGTGTTCAACATTAATGTAACCTTTAGTATTTCAACTCTAGATGATCTAGAGGGTGTTCAACATGTTGAGGTTGAGGCTACACAAAATGATGTAGCCCCATTAGGTAAAGAGCACAACAATTATGCTCTCTAAATTAATGAAATACTTGTAACAATAATATTTCTTTTTTTGAATTTAACCCATTTCTTTGTTATTGCAAAGGACCCCCCTTCGCTTCAGTGTCCTCGTCCTTAGTATAGGACTAGGCATACATCGAGATCACGAGTAGTTGGTGGAACATTTGCAGAGGGGGGAAATGATGAAGAAACCGATGTTCCACTTAGTCTTTTCATAGCTTCAAAGAAAAAACAAAAAAAGAAATGATTGTAATCTAACTTATTTGATAATGACTGATTTTTATGTGTTAGTGAATGTAATTATGTGCTAATTAATGGTTATGGATGATATGTGTTAATTAATATTGATGAATGTTGCATGTTAATTAGTGTTAATTAATGTTATGTGTTAATGAACGTTATGTGATATTAATGAATGAAGGTTATATTTTATTAATGGTAGAAAGAAAGAATGAATGAATGTTATAAGATGTTAATAGGGAATTTAGAGTGATGTTAGGGGGGAGGGAGAGGGGCCAAATGAGCTTCCACCTTCATGTGGTTGGCCCTGTTAAGTAGAGAATATTAAACTATTCTTGAAACCAAGTGAAGCTCAACAAGATAACACACTTTTCAATATTTCATTATGTTGCACAGTTAATCTTATTGAATAATGTATATTGAATCTTAATTGCAGGGTCCAATAGAGCCAACACGAACAACAACACCACAAGTTGTTGGGTATAATGAACTTCCTTATTGTCTTGTCTGTACATGAACAATATGAGTTGCTTCTAGTGTTGATATCCAAGGTAGGACTGCAAAAGTTATGAATATGCCTAATCCTTGTAAGTTTTTTTATTACTTGTAAGTCATGAATATTGCTCTTTAGTTGATTAAAATCAATTCAGTGAATGCAAATCTTGATTATTATAAAGTGATATCTGCACTATCAATATCAATTCCAAATTGAAACCCTTTCAGTGCATGCATGCTATTTGCCAAAATGGCATCTCAAAAGTATCAACAAACAAACATTGGCATTCACAAAATCAAGAAAGACAAACTGAAAATTAGTAGTAGAGCATTCAAGTAAATTGTTTGTCAAGAAGCATAGTTGAAAAGGTGCAAAAGAAATTGGTTTCAAAACAAGGCTAGACTATTACAAATTAGCAACTTGGCATCACTTCTCTTCTTACTTCTCCTCAACCCTCTTGCTCTACACTCTCACTTTTTTTTTCACTTGGCACCTGCAACTCTCACTCTCACATTCACAGTTGTCAGCTTCTTTCTCTTTGTTTTTGTGAGTTGAAACAAAAATAGGAGGTGGTTTAATAAAGTTGGTGGGGTTTGGGTGGGGCCCATAGGCTGTGAGGGTTTGACCTTGGGCATGGAGTTTGAAAAAAAGTTCTGATTTTTTTAAATCACTTATGGGCTGTTTGGCCATGGGAGATGCTTGGATTTCCCTGAGATGGTCAGGAGGCTCTTGGGAGTCCCTCAAACGTCTCAAGGATGTCCTAGAGATGTCTCAAAGATTATGGCATTGATTGCACTGGGGCGGCAGGGGGACGTCCCATCCAAGTCCCTATATTCTGAAGGTGTCCCCATTTCAAAAACAAATAGTTTTGGGGGAGGAAATGTCCTTGTGGAACATTGGCTCCAATACATACGTCTTAGTATGATTTTTTAAATAAGACACCATAATTCATAAAATAATATCTTTAGAATCTATATTAATCAATAAAAGATGTTTCTAATTCAATGTATGTACCAAACCCTATTACCAACAATATAACAACTTTAGCCTACAAATTGGACTGGTTAATTTTCTCCAATCAAACTAACATGTAATCACTCCATAAACTAGGTACATTAAGCACACATCGAATTATTAAATAACTAACTGTAATACATCAATATGTGAAAGTTTAATGACCTAGATATTAGGACTGTAAAATACTATATCGTATCCTAATTCCTAAAATAACCCTTTTTGTGTGATGTGTGAAGTACAATACACAACTAGGAATTATGTTGAGTCAAATGCAAAATCGGTACTAACCATGGAAGCTGAGGATAAATCATGAACAACATATTTGAAGCAACACATGAATGATTCAAGTGCAGATGAATTCTAGGAAATGAAGTAGAAAACAATGCAAAATTAGGTAAGAAACTAGGTGACAATAAACCATGAACAACTTGAAATAATCTATAATTAATGATCTATGTGATCCATCAACCTATGACTATGAAACGTAATCTGCAAACAGTAAACTTGTGGACCATTAAGAACAAGAAGAAACTTGTTAGTAGATCTACCATTTCTTGTCAATCAATCATCAAAGAACTTGTGATCTGCCATGCACCATGTATGTCGTATACCATATCTATATACAAACATTTTGTATCGAGTAAACTACATTTATTATTTCATTGAACTTGTTTTGCTTGGATCCAAACACCATGGAAACATAACCATTAATCCTAATAACCTATGAACCATGGAGTGCAAACTAAATGGAATCATGTCCAAAATTTTGGTTAAAACAATCTAGGGAAAATAGTGGGATTCCAATTATCCATCTCAAAACACCATCATTGAAACTTCCATGTTCAATATACAGAAAAAACTCTATTTTTTTAACCATTTTACTCATCAATATATTTTTTTGCTAGATAAAAGTTGGATTTATATTAAAAGAGCTAAATATTACAAAACCATTTCAGCACAGTTTATATCCCTATCATTTATCACTATTCTTTTTGACAGATTGGTACCTTTTTCCAGTGGCAGTGTTGTAGTATTGATTAATGTGCTACATCATAATGTGATCAACTTAAAAGAAGTACTAAATTTTACCTAATATTTCTTCTAAACCAAACATTATTTTATCATATTTATTATCAACATTCCTTCAATACTTGTTTGTGAATATTTAGGGTGACATGATTAGCATCCTCCCCTTTGTACAAAATTATTGATTACATGAAATGGATTTTTTATGTCATTTTGCAATATACCATGGTTGTATATGTTTATACGTAAAGTTATGAATCCAAAATTGTCAAATAGATTTTACATAGATAACAATCTTTCCTTCTTGCTATCTATTAAAGATAATGGAAAAGTTTTCATTGTCCTTTAATTCTCGTATACATTACTTGGACCCAGTCTATGTGTCTTTATGGTCAAAGTCATGGAATTTCAGCAATTTAATTCTTAGTCTATAGCAATAGCCTATTAGCAAGCTCACTCTAGTGAAGACGAATTTGAAAGAATTCATAAAACAGGAGTTGTCAATGACATATACTGATGCTTGAGTTTTATGTTTCTTTTGTTATAGGCTCCTTTGATGTAAGGGATAAAGAGGATCGATGGATATGAAGATGGGTTAAGAAGGGGGATATGATTATGCTCCCAGGAGGAATCTATCATCGATTTACCCTCGACACAAACAAATACATTAATGTAAATGCTCTTTTATCTCAAGGACACTCACTATAAATCATTTCTTATATGAACTAGAGGATATTGTTATTGTTTCTTTGATTTTTATCGCAGATCCTGAGGCTTTTCCAGGGTGAGCCAGTTTGGACAACATACAATTTTCCTTGTGAGGAGCATCCTGCTAGGTAAGAACCCTAATACTTGTAAGACCAAGATGAGAATTTCAATTTGATTGTTTTCAAGAAAATCTAAACATTCTAGTTTTACATATAAAAATGACATATTTTTGTGATGACATGTTCCAATATGTATTTTCTTTTGATAGATTGGTTGTAGGTTCTAGAGAGGACCCACTTCCAAATAGATAAAGTTGTTATAAATAGGCTATTGGTGAAGAATAACTAAAGAAAATCAATGAAAAAACACATCAACAATAACCAACACAGTCAGAAACATTAATCTAAAGATTCTTTTTAGCCCTCACCATCCACAAAATGCTCAAAATTAAATGAAAATCTTTAATGAATACACAAAACTATATACATATGTAGGCACACCATGGTTGAGATGGTCCAACTCCCTAGTCTCACTCTAGGACTAAGCTCATACCATATCTAAATGAAATACATCTCAAATACATCATCGGTGGAAAGCTGCAAAATGCCATTTTCATACATAAGCAAGACATACACAATTGGGCACAATCACCAAGAGAATGGTAAAAAGTGTGTTTGAGATCATTGTCCTATTTGTGGTGTGGTCACGAAGAGATCACCATAAAATTTGTCAACCTTTCCTTCATTTAAACCAAGTAAACCTTTATGTATATGAAGAATGACAAGTGTCATATCTCCCCAAGCCTTTTCTAACCTCTTCATCTCTCACCATCCATCTCTCCAGGCTAAATCTAGACCATTGAATTCTGCCACCCAGGCTCATACCTTGGAAAAGCTATAAATACCCCCACTTTTCATTCATGGAGGGATCCTTAGTCCTTGATCCTTAATCTTGTAGCCTTAATCTTGCATTCTGAAACTTTGCATACATAGTGAGCATAGCAACATCCATAGTTTGTGCATTTAGCATAGTGTTTAATTATTTATAACATAGAAACCATGTTAATCTAGCATCATGACCATTCATCTTATTTTCATTCAGATCATAGGATCATGGTATAGCATACTCATTATTGAGGTTGTCATCTTGGAGGTCCATGCTGCTGAGAGCCAATCAAGATACCAACAAGATCCTTGGAGATAAAGGACAATGAGATGCCATTGTGGAGTGTTCTTTTACATTTTTAATTGATTAATTTCTTAATATAATGTCTCATTGGTGTGTTAGGTGTTTTACTTGATTAATTCACATTCGTAGCATATACTTGTATCCCTGATACACACACATGTGGATATTGTTGTATAGCTGGCTGAGCATGATATATCCCTATGCGTATTGTGTCCCCATATGCATCATCTTGTCTAAGCATCTAGACCATCTAATAGAAAAACCATGGCCATTGAGGTCGGACATCAATTTCCCATTGATGAGACCTACTAAATATAAAAGGAACCTAGTGATCTATTACCTCCTCTCCATAGGTGGCTCTAGCCACATCCAAGTGCGGTTCTTGGGTAGGTTCTCGATCTAGCACACCAGCCATAGATAATACTCATTGTCTTCTAGTCTGTACTGAGGGATGACCTCTCTTATAGGTAATCGTAGGATCCTCTAGACATCCTCTAAGGTTATGGAGGCCTCACTAGTAGGTAGATGGAAGGTGTAGGTGTCACTATGACATCTCTCAATCAATACTATTATCATCACATTGAGCAATCATACACATGGCCACTCAGATACATGATCTAGCCCAATAACTATGAGCACCATCTGCCATGTGAAGCATATTCTCTATCACTATGCCACCATCAATGACCAATACTCATGAGACTTGATTAGCACCAACATCTCCTATAGTTAGCAAACCCATGCTTGTCAGCTCTTTTCTATACATCTACCCTATCATGCCTATTTGGGCATTGCTTTTCTTTCCATTTTACCCTATCCCTTCTTCCTTCTTTTTGGCTTGACCTTCCAAGGTGAAGATGTCGTTTTGGCCGATGGAGATGCCAAAACCACGGTGCATGAACCATTCCACAGACGTAGACACTACTCTTCCTTCAGTCCCCCTTTTCTGCCCTAGCATAGACATTGATCACTGGATTGACGTCTGCATGTGTGCCTTCCTACCCTCATAGAAAGTGCCTATCTACGTAGGCACGAATCTCCAAGCAGAGACACCATTAGAGGGGCGTAGATGCCAAACCAACAATCAACATTTGCACCCCACGTTATTTCCTACTCTAATACCTAGCATTAAGTGCACTTTAATTATGGCTAGCCTACTAAAAAAAAGAGGTAGGATGAGGTACTAACCAAGGCTTCATGCTCATTTAGTTGTTGGTATTGTCAGACGCGCTCTCCTCACTATAGGTGGTGAGGAATGATCAACATTATGCTTAAGGGTTCCTTCGCTTGTGAATTGAGTGTGTAAAAATGACCCTTCCATGGGCCTTGTGTGGCCTATATATGCCCTACTTCTACCCTTCACCTCATTTCTACTCCATTTTATTTCCCCTTGGCCTATTCCTTTGTTGTATTCTTCATCTTAATGCTTTTTGCTTTTCCTTGATTTTCTTGCCTTTCGCAATTTTTCCCATAAATTTCAAATTTTCTACCCAAATTCTTGAGGGGACATCCCTTACCCGCATCGTTGTCTTCTAGTCTTTGGATAGAAACCTAGCGGAGGTGATTATGAGGTACATCACCTTGGACAGCTTATTTGTTAGTAATTTTTCCTTCCTTTTCACTATTTTAAATCATTTTAGATACGATAGGAAAATTTCTTTGTCATTTTTTTTACTCTCTTCCTTGAAGCATAGTCTTTCTAAACATGCAAAAAATAGTGATAACCTTGTTTTATATGAGGGATTGATTCTCCTTATCATGGAATATACCAAATTGAATGAGGTCAAGCAATCCCCTATCCACAAAATTGAATGCAATCCTAAACCCTAGACTGGCCCTGATGTGCATGTGGTGTCGGACACCGAAATTGAAGATGAGAAGGGGTCGGGTGAAATGGCCATGGATTGGTGAGACCTCCATGTGTTAGATAATGACCCAGAATAATGGCCCTTGGAGGACAAGGGACCCCCCCAGAAGGTCACTCCTGACACTAACAACAACATAAAGAGTAAACCCCACCCTAGACTTGCAAACAAAATACAAAACCCCTCCTTCCAAACCACAAGAGATGGGGCATGATAGCTCTAAAAAGAAAAAGGTGGGGAAAGCGGTGGAGACCAAAGGCAAAGGGGAAGATGAGATTAAATTGGATATTCCCCTCAATGTGGACCAAGTGGACCCTAGAGATAGTAAAAGTGATGAAGGGGATATTGATATTCTTTTGGCTAACTCAACCACTTGTCAGGAAAAGTTCTTCTAATGGGTGATTAGCAAAATTGTCTTCATCAAATAGGGTATAAAAGATATTATCAAAACCTTTACTAAGAACCAGATGCATGATAAAACTGATAAACTCTTGAAAATGACCCAAAAATTGACTGAAGATGTGAAGGTCATGAAAACAGAGCATGAAGCTAGAATAGTCAATTTGGAGAAGGGTATGGATGAAGTAAATGGTATTCTCAAGGGTTTGGTGGAGATTAGTAAAGAGGCTATGAACAATAGTGTTGAAGGCCTCAAAAAGTTGAATTAGAAGATTGCAGTTCGTAAAGCCCATCTGCTCAACAATATTCCACCATTAGCTGCCAAGTCTAAAAAGAAAAATTCTGATATAAATCCACAAGGAGCAGAAGTGCAGGTGTCTACTGGACCATATACCAGGACTAGGAGCAGGAACCAAGAGAAAAGCACCACGATGACCATCATGGAGGAGCTTGAAGACAAAAAAAAAAATATAATTGAGAAAAAATTTGAGCTTATGGAAGCTTTTGGTTAGTGTTTTGGTTATTTTTTTGGTTGTTTTGCCTAGGTTTATCTGTTGTATTTTATTGGTTTGTGGGATGTCTCCCCTATTTCTGTTGCCGTTTGGATGTTGGTATTTCTTTGGTTTGATACTATTTTGATTATTCTGCTTTTGGATTTGGCTTTCATGTCCCTATAAATCTCGTTTTAGCTTGATCAAAGACAATTTAAAAGTCATAACTACAAACTATATTATTAAAAATATTAGACATTAAATCAACCAAACTATAATAATTATTAGTACATGTTTAAACTCCATTTCCCAATTAATACCCCTAAACCTGTTTCTATCATATTTAAAGTCAGATTAATTCAAATTCACAACTTCAATATTTTGTTCATCGTGATCTTAGAACTTGCTTTGCAATGGGTAAGGGACCCCTTATTTCTCAATTTATTTAATAAAAATTATACTGTTAATTGAATGAATGATGGACATATAGATAAATCACGATATTGATAAATTACTTTTGAGTGAAATGCATGTAGGCAACAGTATCACAATAGTTGTAGGAACGCAGGGGCTACAATATTCACAATGGCCTGCCTACAATTTGTTTTAAATCTGTAATGGATCTAATGTGCCAAAGTTCCAAGTATTTTCAACTGATGTTGCCTACGTTTTGTAAGAAAATGTCCATGATTCATAGTTTTGATAGTTTTGATAGTTTTGATAGTGAGGGTGTCATGTCTAACAATTCTATAAATTTTCACTTCAGTCAATGGAAAGGATATTGGAAATTTCCTCCATTTATTAGGATTGGTAATGCATTGCCACCAACAATATCTATTTAACATGGTTGATGTAGTATGGCCTACATTTCAATATTCTTCATTCAAAAAATAAAATAAAATAATTTAGTAGATCAATAATCACTTATTGGTATATTAGTAGTTGGAAAAAAGTTAGTAAGTAGATCAATTGTGCAACTTTATTGGTACAAATGATGCACAAATATTGGGGCATTTGTGCATAAGTATTGGATCAATTATGCAAATTTTGTGGTGGTCAAAATGAATGGTTAATGAGGTAAAAGGGATTATGTGTGGGATGTCAACTCAAATGACTACTTTTTGACGCTTGTGTGTATAACAAATCCCACAATGTTTGTCGTAACTACCCATAAGCCAAAATAACAACTATAATAACTTAAGTCACATTCAAAGACAACAAAGAAAAAAACTTAAAATCTGATGTGTTGGTATTTGTTCAATCTATAGTCTCGTGAATGCCTACTAAGTCAAAATATTAACTAAAAAAATATATGTTGAAAAAAATTTAATATTGAAAGGTTAACACAACATTGATTTAGGATATTTATGCAAGCTCTAATGGGCAACTTGTGTGTTAATTTGCTTTTGGGTGTATTAATTTCATTAGTAACGTAGGGGACATTTTGTAAATATTTTTTATAAATATATAAGAAAATTCATAAAGAAAGATATGATATTTTTATAGTCTACTAAAGTAAGATTACATAAATTCTTTTACAATAACTTATTGTTAATAAAATTTGGTGTTGTATATATACATATAATTTGATTTTTATTTCGCAGGGAGATGGCCCTAATCTCATAACAGAACAATAGTGCAACACATCACCTTAACAAGAAGCAACTAGCCCAGAAACAATTAGAAACCATAGAACAACAAACCACAACCCACCCTTACACAATCAAAATCATAACTTGAACAATCCAACTTAAGGCACTTCAAATATAGCTAAAACTTTGGCTAGCCATAAACCTACTATCCATAATAATAAGTTGGCATGCAAGCCTTAAAACTTTTTAAATAGAGTGCAATCTATCTTAACCAAGTTATAAAACATTAACAAAATAACAACCAAGGCACCATCCCCTTCAAATTATAAGAAGAAAAAATGAAATTGAATCATGAAACCCATTTTTTTTTTAATCTTTAATAAGATCCTTTTTCTTTTCCAATACCTATAGATTCTTATAGTCTGCTTGTTTAGGATTGTAGCCTTAATTGTCTTCTTGATTCTTCTCTCTCTTCCTTGCAATCTTATTTTGTTTCTTCTTAATTTTTCTCTACCCTGACATCATTCCCATCACAACCTTATGCATTATGCCATCGACGATTATAGTGAGGGACTTAGCAACATGTTCTAAGTTCTTCTTCCCCACTCTAAACTCCTTAGCTCCAATTTCCAATTCTTTCATTCTCACTTTCATATAAATCACTTGAGTTTTAAGGTTAGCCACCATTCCTTTATCTAGCATTAAATCATTAGTAAAGTCTTGGATGTTTTTGCAAGGGGTTGTGTGCTCTTGAACTCCTAAAGTATTATTGTCCCACACCTCTCGATCTTCCTTTGCTTGATCCTCATCTTCAAGCACAACAATGTCCTTACTAAAATCCTCCATATCCTCTTCTTGGTTGTTGTATTCTTCAAATTTAGGCTCATCACTATCGATGTCCATTTTAGGAATAAATTCCTCCTCAGAAGGGATTTCAATTTTTTTTCTTGTTTAGGTGGCTCTTTGGCTTTGGAATCCTTCTCAAGGGGTTTGAAAGCTCAACAACTAACATGGCTCATACCTTGTTTTGTCATTTCTTGTTTTGAAGTCTCCTCATATTTATTATCCAAGCTAGGCTCATCAAGGTTAATAGTAATGTTTTTTTAAAATTTTGGTAGACTTAGAACTAAACTTCCTAGCTTCAGAATGCCCTAATTTTTAACTAGACAATTTATGTTTTTTAAGGGTCAATTTTAGGAAGATAGGGGTAAGTGCATAAAGTTGTGGTACCAAAAAGGTGTCACTTTTTATCTTTTCATAAAAAAGGCGTCATTACATGAAAAGGTCGTCCAAACCTTCAGGTTTGGTTCCCAAGTAAAATCCAACCCAAAGAGTTGGTATTCTCCAATGAAAACTATTTGGCAAGTGCCAAATATGATGCTCACCCTATTTGGTGCTCATCAAATTCAAAATTTAAAATTTTCACATTTGACGCTCGCCAAATGTGAAAAGTCAATTTTTTGCATTTGGCGAGCGCCAAATTTTCTGCATTGTCCAACTTGAAGGTTTTGTGAATGTGCAAATTTCCAATATGGGATCAGCTCTATAGGAGTTATAATGTAGATTCTAGTTTCTAAAGAATCATATAAAATTTCAAAGAGTCAAATTTCAGTAATCAGGATGTCAAATTTCAATAATTAGCATGCTCCTATTAGTATTCTTTATCTCTATATCTCACTCTCTCTATCTTCCCCAAAATCTGGACCCATCTCTCTCACTTCTCTCTCTACTCTCTAGGTATATCCCACCCTCTTTACCTTTCATTCCTTCCTTAACCCCATTTCTATCCTTGACTCCCTCCCTTTTTCTTCTTCTCTGCCATTCTCTTATTATTTCTTTCCCCTCCCTCTCCATTATCTTGGTTACTACCTATCCCTTTGCATCTTATCTCTCCCCATATCTAGGTCTCACCCTCCCTCTCTATTCACCTCAATACCTCTCCCTCCCTATATTATTACCCACGTCTCTCTCCTCCTCTAGGTTTCTCACCTATCTAATTGTCCACCCTCTAGTTCTCTCTCTCTCTCTCCAAACCTATCTATCTCCTCATTCACTAGGTCTTTGATTCCCCCCATGTCTACCTCTCCATCCATTCCCTCTTACTCATCTCTTTCCTCTTTTATTTATTCCCTCTCCATTGTCTGGGTCGTCACCTCTTCCTCCTACTTTCTCTCCCTCCCTCTTTCAAATTTCTAGGTTTCTCCCTCATTCCCTCTCCACCTCTATATATCTCCATCTATGTCTCATTAGGCACTTATCTCTATGCCCCTCTATCCATCTCTTCCCCCTCTCTCCCATATAGGTATTTAACCTCTTTCTCACCCTCTATATATCTCATATCTCTATGTATCCCCTCTCCAGTTCTCTCCCTTCCTCTTCACCCCTCTCTCTCTCCATCACATCTTACCCATCTCCATTTATGAACTCTCTCCTTCACTTATCTCTCTCATCACCTCTTTATCTCCCATAAACTCTAGACATATTACTCTCTCTCTTTTCTATATTTCTTCTCTATCTCCCCTCTCTAGGTCTCTCCTATACTCTCCCTCTCTCTCTCACCTTCTGTCCTTATCTCCATATCTATCCTTCCCTCCCTCCATCTCTCTTCTCCTCCCATTGTTTCTCTCCACTCTCTCTTTATTATCTTCATAATTACCTGCCCCTCCCAGGCTCTCTCTCCATACATATTTTTCTCCTTCCTTCCATCTCTACCTCTCTACCACTCCCTTTTTATATAATTACCCACCTCTCTCTCCCCCTTTATCTCTCTCTATGAGATTTTGCCAAGATCAAGAGGCAATGGAAAGCACAAATAAGAGAGAACAAAATAGATGATAGAAATAAACTGTATTCTATCAAGATGAAAATATTGATCAACTGGATCATCAATCGTTCATTTACATACAATGAATATGAGCCTGCTTATATAGGCAAGGCTATATGGATATGTGAGTACACAAACATGACATGTGGCTCAATAAGAAACAAGGGTAGGTAGGAAATAGGTGTGGGTAGGTAGGAGAAACAATATAATATTCCACATGAGGTGGATCACCCACTGAATGTGGAGTGTAACAACAAGATCACACCATAAAAGGTGGAAATTATCCTACACACACTATCCCAATATGGCACAAACACCCAAGTGTCTCGTACCCAAACTACTATGAAATGCATGTACCTAGGTAAACTTAAGTAAGGTGCAATAATATCCAAGATGAATAATTATTTACACCAACACCCCCCCTTAAGTGCAACTTAGGGGAATGCACTTAAGTCTACAATGCAACTAAGCAATGCAAGATGGGTCCCGGCTACGAGGCCATGTTAGGTACCCATGTACAAATGAAAATGCATGAAAACCAATGCAAGGAAATCTCTCACAAAGTGGGGAAAGAGAGAAAACCCAATGGAAAAAAACCCTCCCCCAAAAGAGAGATGAAAACTAGATACAAAGAACTCTCATAGAAGTATGTGAAGGACAAAACCCCATGTGAGGAAAAATTCCCCCCCATATGAGAGAATAAGAAGAGAGACTAGGAAGCCCCCCCTCAATGTGGAATCTACACCAATGATAGAAGCTCGAAGATGAATGAAGAAATTGCTCCATGAACGTCGAACCACATTCTTCCCCTTAGGAAGAAACAAAACCAAAGGTGTATCCAAAAAGTCTCCCCAACCATGAAAGGAAGATGGAGAAAAAATACTCATGATGAAAGGAATCTTTGAAAACTGCTTAAGTGTCCCCATGTCGATGCTGAAAGGTACCCCCTCCAAAGGTGGTAAAGTGTGCCACACTACTGAAAAAGGCACTCCAAGATCTAGTGGAGATAAATGTAGAACAATATCCAAAGACTCATATGTCTCCTCGAAAGATAAAGAGACCTCCTCCAAGTGTTGTACAAAAGTATCCACAATCATGTCAACCTCTAAAGATTGATCATGTAGAGAATGCACAAGAGGATCAGAGTTATCCCTCGCAACAATCAAAGAAGGATCATCTTCATCAAGGAGAAGATGAATGTCATGAATGGTGTCTCCCAAATCTGTAATGTAGGACTCCACAAACAAACCTGCAATGTCCGTCAAGTAGGCATCCCAATCAATTGAAGCTGGAAGACAAGAAATATCCTGCTACATTGAATCATAAGAAGACAAAACTATCGCAGTAGCTGCATCATCAGGTGCAATAGGTGGTTTGATATCAATAGAAGGAGATGAAATGCAAGGCTCAAGAACGGGGTCACATGTGAGAATCCCCAAGTTCGAATGCCCAAAGTTCTCCTCAAAATCTAAATCATCAACATAGGAAGAACCAACCTTATCAATAGGACCAAAATCTAAAAAAGAGTACAACCAAGATGCATGATCAACCACCCCAGTTGCAATGATAGCTCCACTCTCCAAGTCTCTAATGATAATTGAATCAAGTGTGAACCCCACAGTTTTCCTAGTTGCCCCATGTGTGATTTGATAGATGGAAAGAAGATTATTTGTCAAGTGGGGTACACACAACATATCATTGAAGGAGTTATCCCCAATGGCAATAGATCCTTTCCCAGTCACATCCATGTATGTATGATTGCCCATCAAAATCTGCGGCATGTGGAAAGGCTCAAATGTAGAAAACATAGACTACAAAGATGCCATATGATGAGAAGCCCTTGAATCTAGAAGCCATCTCCCTGAATCATGACTTGCAGTAGCACAAAGAGCTTGTCCCTTTCCTTTATCTGTCCCAAAAGAGTGATCCTTTCCTTTATCCTTGGAAGAAGAAGTCGATGTAGACATTCTAGAAGGTAGCTTGATTCTATTCTTCTCAAGAAGATTCTTCAACTCATCAATATCCTTCTTATAACAATGATGTTCATCATGTCTTGACTTCTTGCAATATCCACAAAAAATATTGTCCTTATATGATTTCCTCTTAGGTGAGAATAGTGAATCACCTTGTTGTGGAGAGGAAGATTGTGCTTCATCTTGTTGTGGTTTTGGCTTAAGTTGCTTTTGATTCTTGTCTTTTCCTTGATTACTTTGATTCCCTTTGTTAGCCACCAAAGATTGTGGCTTTGAAGATTTGAGAATCCCCATCGTGGTCAACTTAGATTGCTCAAGTATCAACATTTCTGTGAATGAATCAAATGAAGGAGAAGTGTACGAGCAACCTTGAGCTAACCTATGGGTGTGAAAGCTAGATACAAAGGCTGCATACTTAGAAGGAAGCTTGTCCAACAAGTTATAAACCAATTGAGCATCCTTTTTGTCAATTCAACAATCCTTTAGCTTTGCTCTTAGCTTGGTTGCTTTTGTGACATAATCTTGGATTGTATCAAAATCCTTGGGATCCAAATTTGTGAGTTCACTATCAAGCTTGTAGCCCTTAATCTCATCAACTTGACCATACAATTTCTTAAAAATATCCCAAGCCTCTTTAATTGTAGTACACTTATCAATGTGAAAAATGAGGTCATCTGATACATACTTTCTAAGAGTTCCAAGTGCCATAGTAAGCCATTCAATTTGAGCATTAGGATCAGCCTTAGGATCAGGTGGTGTTGTAATAGTTTCATTTACATAATGAATTAGTCCTTTTTCCATTAGTTTACTCCATGCCTTAATTTTCCATGATGCATAATTATGAGGAGTTAAAAGTGGAAATTTAGGAGAACCCATAGCACCAAAATGAAAAATACAAGATAGAGAGAGGCACAATCACACAAGACACGCCCCCAAAATACTCAATTAAGAAATCCCCCCAAAATGATGATTTTGGCACTTTATACTTAGTGCGTATACAATGAGCCACTTGCAAAAAAAGGCAAAGTGGACTTCTTATTTCAATTTACAACTTCTCAAAATGAGATCTAAGAGACTTCAACAAATATTGCTAGTGATCTAAACTGAGATCCAAGCAAAATGCAAGTACCAAATATGTCAAAAATGGCCAAATATTGAAAGTATAGTTTCTACTTAAAATCACTGCAAACAAATGTCATATTATGAAAGTAGATGAAAAAATATGCACTTTAAAAAAAAACGACACCTTAAAAGGAGTCCATTTGAGCCCAAACGAAGCCTCCAAAGTTGTAAAAATCGGGATTTCATGATTTTTGCAACACCTATATCCAAAAATCAGAAAAATCTTGCACCATTGTAAAGCTCATGAAATTATACCCCGAAACAAAAAAAATTTCTCGAAAAAATGAGTCCGGATGAGTGAGATATCACTATTTGAAAAATGCCTGCAAAATTATAATTTTTGGAAAATTTCTGCCACAACATCAAACTTCAAATGCCTCTAGATTTGGCCTCTGAAGTCCGATTTGGATGAAACAAAAGGCAAAACCAACGTTCTTTGACCTCCTAAATCCAATGATGACCTCAAATTTGACCCATCAAGCTTCAATAAGAACCTACAATAGAAAGATCCAAAGTGCAAACCCCAAATAGCATCAAATTTCTCTCAATTAGCAAACCAATGACACTCTAATGGCTCTGATACCATGTGAGATTCTGCCAAGATCAAGAGGCAATGGAAAGCACAAATAAGAGAGAACAAAATAGATGATAGAAATAAACTATATTCTATCAAGATGAAAATACTGATCAACTGGATCATCAATCGTTCATTTACATACAATGAATATGAGCCTACTTATATAGGCAAGGCTATATGGATATGTGAGCACACAAACATGTCATGTGGCTCAATAAGAAATAAGGGTAGGTAGGAAATAGGTGTGGGTAGGTAGGAAATAGGTGTGGGTAGGTAGGAGAAACAATATAATATTCCACATGAGGTGGATCACCCACTGAATGTGGAGTGTAACAACAATATCACACCATAAAAGGTGGAAATTATCCTACACACACTATCCCAATGTGGCACAAACACCCAAGTGTCTCATACCCAAACTACTATGAAATGCATGTACCTAAGTAAACTTAAGTAAGGTGCAATAATATCCAAGATGAATAATTATTTACACCAACACTTTCACCTCTATCTTTCCATCCTTGGTCTCTCACCTCTGTCTTCCTAGCCTTTAGATCACTCACCTCTATATCTCTCTCATCTCTAATTCTTTCATCTCCACCTCCTCACCCCTCTTTCTATCTTTGTGAACTTATATATCTTATTTTCTTCTCTCTCTCCCTCACTTATCTACCTGTTCCCTCTCTCTATCTCAATCACTCCCTGCCCACCTCTCTCTCTTCTAATCTTTCTCTTTCTCTTTATTCTTCTCTCCCTCCCCTCTCTAAGTAATCACCTCTCCTGTTAGCCATTTGGAGGAATTGATTATGTGCTGAATTGATGTTTTGTTATTGATGTCAACACTAGTTGTTTTGGATGCTTTACCGATATCCTTCTGATCCTGATAGGTTGTTTGGTTGGATTAGATCATGATGATCTGGTATGCTTTGGTATGTTTGGCTTATGGAATTGGCTTATTCATGCTACTCAGATTCATTTTTAGTCAGTTGGTTTTGATTTGGTGATTGAATTCTATCCTATTTGTTGGCAAGTTTTGTTTGGTATTCCGGCGAGGGTTTCACCGGTAGAGCTTTGTTGAAAATGTTTGATGATATGCATAAGTGGTGTTGGTGCGGCTTTTAGTAGAGATTCAAGATGCTAATGGTGATCATGTTTGAGACTTCGTTGATTGAGATCATTGCTTTAGCGTGTGTGGACCTATAGTGGGTCCCAGTTTATCTAGGTTATGGACTGACTTAATGTAACGCATGGATTGGACCTCTCGATGTGTTTCCAGGAAGTCTTATGGGTTGGATATTATTTGTTTGGTCTCTGGATGACATGTTTTGTAATTATGTAATTATTTTATTATTTGGTGGTCGACCTTATTGTTTATGGTCGAGAGTTTGTATATATATGATGTAAGATCTCATTGTAGATCATCATGAAATGAAATAGGAGATAATAATGTAATAATCATTCATGTAGAGGATTTGGTCAATCATTGGTGATCGAGTTGGGTTTATGTAAGAGGATTTAGTGCTCCGGTATTGAGCTTAATCAAAATTGTATTTAGGCATAGGAGATGCTATCATTGCAGTTCATTCTTTCTTCTAAATTGTATTCTGGATTTCTATGTAGTCAGTGAAACTCCTTTTGTGATGAGCAGTGTGCTATAGGTTGTTGGCCTTCCTGCAAGTGGAGGCCCCTCATTTGTAATCACACACTTACTGCAGAATTTTTATTTGTCTATGGGTAGGCTTCCCACCATGGTTTTCCACATACAAATCTTGGTGTCATGTGGATGGTATTTATTCTCTAATTGTTTCGTGTACTTAATTGATATATCTGCTATCTCGGTAGTTGGTTTATACATTCTGGTATTAAAGTTTTAATTGCTTAAGTTTATGATAATCTAAGACAACTGATTCACCCCCCCCACCCAGTTGTCTTCCGGTTATTTGAATTGTCTAACAATTGGTATCAAAGCTTTGGTCCTCTCTGCAAAAGCTTAACCACTTGAGGAAGATCCTATGGCGACTAATAGTTCAAGTTCATCTGTTGCTATCTTTCGGAGAGATATTCCTAAGCTTGATGGAACAAATTATAGAGTATGGAAGATTTAGATGGAGACTCATCTAAGATGTCTCAGTAAGGAAAATTGAGAAATCACAGAGAATGGTGTTACTCCTTATAATCCGACATCTAACAATCCTACTCCGACAAACTTGGATAAGGAGCTTGAGAATGATTGTAGAGCAAGAGAATCCCTCTTGTGTGCACTTTCTAATCAACAAATAATGGGATTAAGTGACAAATCATTTGGAAAGGCTATATGGGACAAGTTGAAGACTTTTAATGAAGGTGACCCTACTCTAAAGATTGCTAAACTTGATGGTTACTGGGTGAGATATGAAAACTTGAAGATGGAAGAAGATGAAAGGATTAATGCATTCATGGAAAGGGTAAATGAGATTGTTATGGGAATTCAATGTTGTGGTGGATCTCTGAGTGAAGATGAAATAGTATTTAAAGTTCTAAGAGCTTTACCACTGGCTTACAAGATGAAGGCTGATGCAATTAATGAATTGAGAACAATGGCTAATACTTTTGTCAATATAAATACCTTGGTTGGAAAATTATTTGCTTTTGAGCTTGAAGAATTTGGACTTTGTGGAGATGTGAAGTCTGAACCTGCTTTTCATGCATCTGCATCATCAACTAGAAAACAAGATTGGAAAGAGCAACTTGAAGCCCTATTTGCTAGAAGAGTACTTAAAGGACCGTTAGGAAGTAAGTATGAAGGAAAAGAACCTTTTAAATATTTTGCATGTAATAAGATAGGTCATTTTGCATCTAGATGTTCTGAAAGGAATTCAAGATTTGAAGAGAGAGATTGAAGATCTTTTTAACCTAACCCTATATATTAGAACAAGTATAAGTACAGGAAAAACAAAGATAAACCATGCTACATGGCAGATGAAGAAGGTGTGATTGATTTTCATGATGAACCAGCACAAGACTCTGCTAGTGGTTCTGACAATGGAAAGGAATGGGTGTTCCTGGCTATCAAGGAAGATGTTCTAGCATTGGAAGAGAATGTACCGAAGAGAAGGGACTTGCTGCTAAAATTGAAGATAAGGACGGATGTATAATTGACAGTGGATGTTCACATCATATGACTAGAGATAAAAGGAAATTTCTATCTTTGCAAGAATTTGGTGGTAGTCTGGTTAGATTTGGAGAATTCAAAGCTTGTATGATCAAAGGAAAATGAAATATATCATTGGATGGTAATCACAATACTGATAATGTTTATTATGTTAAAGGTTTAAGGCATAATCTTTTGAGTGTAGGATAGTTGGTGGATAAGGGATTTCAATTACAATTCAAGGATGGAAAATGCAAAGTCATTAATAGATCTGGTTTGGAGATTGTAACTGGTACTCAGACAAAAGGTAATATATTTCATATGAATTCCATTGAGAAGACATGTTTGATTGCACAAATTTATGAGAGTTGGCTATGGTATAAAATGCTATGTCATTTAAATTTTGATTGCATGGTAAAGATCAGTTCAACTAAGGAAGTTAGAGATATACCTAAGATTGTGAAGCCCTATAGTCCGATATGTAAGGAATGTCGAATACAAAAATAGGTCAGAACCTCTTTTAATAGTATACAAGATAAATCTAATGATATTCTTGATCTTATTCATACTATTTTGTGTGGCCTTGCTAGAATTAAAAGTTTTCAAGGTGATAGATATTTCATGCTAATCATTGATAATTATTCTAGAATGATGTGGGTTACTTTTCTAAGGGAGAAATCTGAGGCTTTTGAAAAGTTTAAAATATTTAAAGCTAAAGTTGAAACTGAGATAGGATTGAAGATTAAATGTTTAAGGTCAGATCATGGTGGAGAATTCACATCCGGTGAATTTAATAAATTTTGTGAGAGCCATGGCATAAGGAGACAAATTTTGGCTCCCCAGACACCTCAGCAGAATGAAGTTGTGGAAAGGAAGAACAAAACTATCTTGGATGCTGCTAGAACAATGATAATGGATGCTAATCTACCTCATATCTACTGGAGAGAATCAGTGAGCACAACAGTCTATACATTCAACAAAGTACATATTAAAGGAGAAACCGATAAGACACCTTATGAATTATGGTTTGGCAATACACCTACAGTCAAGTATTTCAAAATATTTGGTAGTAAATGTTATATCAGGAGAGATGATATCATTGGCAAATTTGATCCTAGATGTGATGAAGGAATATTTCTTGGTTATTCTAATGAAAGCAAAACATATAGATATTATAACAAGAGATTGTAGAGAATTGTGGAGAGTGCTAATGTCAAGGTGGATGAGCTGAATAGAAGTCAAATCAGAGTTTATGAGAAAGAACCAACATTGGAAATGATCATAACTGAACCAGTAACACCTTTACCAGAACATAATGTTGAACCCGTTACTCTGATAGTATCAAAAAAATCAATAGTAACTGAAGAACCGAGAAGAGGAATAAAGAATCAAGAGACTCCTAGGTATGTGAGGATGAATCATTCAGAAGATCAAATCATTAGGGATAAAAACAATGGAGTGATGACAAGAAGAATATTGGAAACTAATGAGGTATGTTTAATTTCTCAAGTTGAACCAGTATTGGTAATTGAAGAATTTAAAGATGAAAGTTGGTTGAAAGCTATGGAAGAATAATTAGACCAGATAGAGAAGAATAACACATGGACTTTAGTTCCCTGGCCTAAAAATAAGAATTTTATTGGAACTAAATAGGTTTTTAGGAATAAATTAAATGAAGATGGACAAGTTGTAAGGATTAAAGTTAGATTAGTTTGTAAAGGATATTCTTAGAAGGAAGGAATTGATTATGGTGCAACTTTTGCACCTGTAGCTAGGATTGAAGTTGTAAAATTATTTCTTTCCTATACTGCACATAAAAACTACAAGGTTTATCAGATGGATGTTAAGTGTGCCTTTTTGAATGGGGATCTTGATGAGGAAGTTTATATTGAGCAACCTGATGGTTTTTCACTTTTAGATGATAAAAACATGGTTTGCAGGTTAAGGAAAGCTTTATATGGATTTAAACAGGCACCTGGAGCTTGGTATGCAAGGTTAGATAAATATCTTTTGAAGCTTGGTTTCACTAAAGGTTTGCAGATTACTGAGGCTAATAAAGGTATTTTCATCTATCAAACTAAGTATGCTAGGGAATTGTTGAACAAATTTGGTATGGTAGACTCTAAACCAGTAAGTACTGCTATGGTTACAAGTGAGAAATTGGCAAGGAAAGATGAATTTATACTGGTAAATCGTACAAGATACAAGTCTATGATTGGAGGTCTGTTATATTTGACTCAGACTAGGCCTGATATAATGAATGTTGTTTGTATTGCATCAAGATATCAGAGTGATCCTAGAGAAAATCGTGAGAGTGAGGTGAAAATAATTTTTAGATACTTGCAAGGTACATTAGAATATGGTTTGTGGTACCCTAAGGATGATGACTTTACTTTATGTGCATATACAGATGCAGATTGGGTAGGTGATGTTGATGATCAAAAAAGTACTTCTAGTGGATCTTTCTTTCTCAGAAAGAAGTTTGTTTCATGCATCAACAAGAAACAACCATGTACTTCTTTATGTACTACTGAAGCTGAGTATGTTGTTGTTGCTACTGATTGTACACAAGTTCTATGGATGAAGAAAATGTTGAAGGACACCAAAGTGCATTGGATTGGACTGGTAGTTATTCACTATGATAACTTTACTGCTACTGACATATGAAAGAATCTAGTATTTCACTCTAAGACAAAGCACATATCTATCAAGTATAACTTTTTGAAAGAGAAGGTGGAAGAAAATGAGGTTAGATAGGTTTATGTGAACACTAAAGAGAAGATTGCAGACATTTTCACTAAACCTTTTCCTAAAGAATCATTTGAGTACCTTAGAGATAGATTAGGGGTTTTTGCCCCTTTGGTAGAAAAATAATTGATGCTATTTGGCATCAGTCTGGTATGCATTATCAGAGATATTATTCATTCTAGATTGATGTGGGGATGGTATTGCTCAGGGGGAGTAGGTATCCTTGTGATTCAATGGTTTTTGTTTTTGCTTTGAAATTTATGTCAGATTTATGGCATTGATGTCATTGGGGGAGAGATATTCATGTGAAAAACTTAAGGCATATATACATTAGGGGGAGAAATTTTAGGACTTCATTGCTATATTCTTTTATGGGAGATTTGTTTGGCATTTCTTACTACTTGGATTTTTTTCACATCTAGTGCTGCCATCAATGCCAAAGGGGGAGATTGTTGGCCATTTCAAGGAATTAATTATGTGTTGCATTGATGTTTTGTCATTGATGTCAACACTACCTGTTTTGGATACTTTACCAATATCCTTCTGATCTAGGTATGCTGTTTGGTTTCTGGATGGATTAGATCATGATGATCCGATATGCTCCGATATGTTTGGCTTATGGAGTTGGCTTATTCATGATACTCAGATTCATGTTCAGTTAGTTGGTTTTGATCTGGTGATCAAATGCCATCCCATTTGCTGGAAATCTTGGTTTGTTGTTTTAGCAAGGGTTTCATCGACAAAGATTTGTTGAAGATCTTTGATGATATGCATAAGTGGTGTTGGTGCAGCTTTTAGTAGAGATTTAGGATGCTAATGGTGATCATGTTTGAGACTTGGTTGATTGGGATCATTGCTTTAGTATGTGTGGACCTATATTGGGTTCTAGTTTATCTAGGTTATGGAACAGTTTAATGTAACATGTGGATTGGACCTCTCAATGCGTTTGCGAGATGTCTTATGGGTTGGATATTATTTGTTTGGTCTTTGGCTGACATGTTTTGTAATTATGTAATTGTTTTATTGTTTGGTGGCTGACCTTATTGTTTATGGTTGAGGGTTTGTATATATATGATGTAATATCTCACTATAGATCATCATGAAATGGAATAGGAGAGAATAATGTAATAATCATTGAAGTAGAGGATTCGGTCGATCATTGGTGATTAAGTTGGGTTTATGTAAAGGGATTTAGTCCTCTGATATTGAGCTTAACTGAAACTGTATTCAAGCATAGGAGATGCTATCATACCAGTTCATTGTTTCTTCTGGATTGTACTCTGGATTTATATGTAGTCAACGAGATTCCTTTTGTGATGAGCAGTGTGCTCTAGGCTATTGGCCTTCTTGCAAGTGCACGCCCCTAATTTGTAATCACATACTTACTATAGAAGTGTAGGCTTCCCACCGTGGTTTTTCACTTTACCGAGGTTTCCACGTACAAATCTTGGTGTCATGTGGATGGTATTTATTCTCTAATTGTTGCTTGTATTTAATTGATATATCTGCTATCTTAGTAATTGGTTTATGCAATATGGTATTGATCTTTTGGGTTATGGTATTAATGTTTTAATTTCTTAAGGTTTTGATAATGTGAGATAACTGATTCATCCCCCCTCTTAGTTGTCTTTTGGTTATTTGAACTGTCTAACACTCTCCCTCCCCTTAGGATCCCATATGACCCCTAATGACACCATATGACCCCTTAGGACACAATATAACCCCTCAAGACACCATATGACCCTTTAAGATACCATATGACCCCTTAAGACACCATATGACCCTTTAGAACAATATGATGTCTTAAAGGGCCATATGGTGTTCTAAGGGGTCATATGGTGCTCTAACACATGTGTGGCCCCTTACGACCCCATATGACTCCTCAAGACACCATATGGCCCTTTTTAACATCTTGGTATGTACTACATGACCCCTAAGGACACCATATGACCCCTTAGGATAATATGATGTACTAAAGGGTCATATGGTGTCAACACATGTATGGCCCTTTAGGACCCCATATGATCCTTAACGAGACCATATGACCTCTTAGTACCCCATATGTCCCCTAACAACACCATATGACCCCTCAGGATGCCATATGACCACTTTTAACATCCTAGTATATGATATGACCCCTTAGGACACCATATGACCCCTTAGGGGGAAATGATGTCCTAATAGGTCATATGGTGTCCTAAGGGGTCATATGTGTTCCAACATATTTGTGGCCCCTTAGGACCACATATGATCCCTAGTGACACCATATGACCCCTTAGGACCACATGATGTCCTAATGGGTCATATGGTGTCCTAAGGGGTCATAGGGTGTTCTAACACGTGTGGCCCTTTAGGACCTCACATGACTCCTAACAACACCATATGACCCCTCAGGACCATATGATGTCCTAATGGGTCATATGGTGTCCTAAGGGGTCATATGGCATTCTAACACATGTGTGGCCCCTCAGGACTCCAAATGACCCCTAATGACACCATATGACCCCCAACAACATCATATGACCCCTTAGGGCACCATATGCCCTCTAACGATACTATATGACCCCTTAGGACACAATATGACCCTTGAGACACCATATGACCCCATAGGACCCCATATGACCCCTCAAGACACCATATGACTCCTTAAGAAACCATATGACCCCTTAGGACACCATATGACCCATTAGGACACCATCATGTCCTAAGGGGTCATATGGTGTTCTAACACATGTATGGCCCCTTAGGACCCCATATGACCCCTAACGACACCACATGACCCGTCAAGACACCATATGACCCTTCAGGACACCATATGACCCCTTCTAATATCCTAGTACATGACATGACCCCTTAGGACACCATATGACCCCTTTAAACATCCCAGTACATGACATTATCCTTAGGACACCATATGACCCCTTAGGACAATATATTTTACTAAGGGGTCATATGGTGTCCTAAGGGGTCATATGGCGCTCTAATGCATATGTAGCCCCTTGGGACCCCAAATGACCCCTAACAACACTATGACCCCTTAGGACACCAAATAACCTCTAACAAGACCATATGACTCTTTAGGATACTATATGACCCTTAGGGCACCATATGACCCCTTAGCACCTCATATGAAACACCATATGACCTCGAAGGACATCATGTGGTCCTAAGGGGTCATCTGGTGTCATATGCTATCATATGGTGTCCTAAGGGGTCATATGATGTTCTAACACATGTGTGGCCCCTTTGAACCCCAAAATACCTCTAATGACACCATATGATTTCTTAGGACACCATATGACCTCTAATTTGTTCAACACTAGGTGTCACTGAGAGGGGGGGGGGGTGAATCAGTGGTTTCTAAATATTTTCCCTTTTCTATCCTATGCATATATACCGATTAACTAATTTAACATAAATTAGACATATTGGTTAGATGGAAAGATAACACAAATGAAACCACACATAAAAGGGACATCTCATAACACCAAATGTACGAGGAAAACCCAAGATGGGAAAAACCTCGGTGAGAAATGCTGCTGGAGACTACTGCTCCAATCCAGCCTCACAATGAAAACCTTAGTGACAACATTTAGGGCACCAACCCAAGCAGTACCACTCTTTCTTTAGGGCACCAACCCAAGGAGCACCAACCCTTGCACCAAGCTCCAACTCAGTGATCTATAATAAATATATATCAGATACAAAAGTAATACCCTTGTTACAAAATAACTTTGTAACTCTTATGCAAATCTCTCCACCGGTTCTCCTCTCTCCAATTATTTATTGGTTCTCTGCTCACCCTCTCACTACTACAACCTTATCTCCTACTGCAACTCACTCTCTGCTACACCCTTACTGGTTCAACCTCTTCTTCTTTGTCAATTTTTCTCTTTGTCGGTTCTCCTTCCTCTCTGTCATACTACTGATACTCACTCTCTACTGCACCCTTACCAGTACTTCACTACAATCTTCTCAACAATCTTTTGTGACTCTTCTCTATCACTTCAGTAACCATCGATGTACTCCTCTGTCAAAATTAATGGTAGGCTACCCATTGTCTCACTTTCACCAGTTGAACTCTTCACACCGGTTCTCTCTCACACACTTAGTCTCTTCTCTGATTAACATTGAGCACTTGACTGATTTTCTCTCTTCACTCACCTAACTCTCTCAATGAACAACACCATCTACTTCTTTGGATCACACTCTTATAGCCAGATTTTCCCGCCTAAACGTGAGTTTGAATATTGGCACGCTAGGGTTTCTACCATGCACTGAATCTACATCCCATCTGATCTCTGATCATCATGACACATCATATCTGATCATATTTCATGTCCTTTATCGATGAACAACACTCCATCAATGAGCATCACCATTATTTTTACCTTGCGATTCACGTCATATATCTTTAGCCATCTGTAGCATGATTTTTGGCCCTGTGTCTGGTCAATCACGTGCATGATGTGGTCTCCTTCACCCACTTCGATCTACTAGATCATTCTATCCTATATCTTTTTTGTTTCCTTGATCTCAAGCTAAAATCCTTTTCCATCCTTCCTCGAGCTTCACTGCCACCATTTAATGTTGGACCAACTGCCAATGACCTCACCGATACATCACACCAACCTATGCATGCATGCCACTTCAACTCCATGTGCCCCCTTTGTCAGCATCCTCTTTGGCTCACTATGTCGGTCCAACTCGGTCACCAATCAGTAGCACACAACTGGGTTCATCTATCGGTTCACAAACACTATCAGTTATGTTAGGAAACTCACAGATACTGAGAGGGGGGTGAATTAGTATCTAACAAATAATTATAATTTCTCAACTTAAAACATGCAGAGCATATTATAATAGTGTATCAGTATGCAAGAAATAATGAAATAAACAAAATTAAAAACATCCACATGAAAATCACACCATAACACATGGATTTAACGAGGAAACCCGGTGTGGGAAAAACCTCAGTGGGATTTGTGACCCACAATATTCACTTACTGGCCAATAAGAGAATATTACTTACAATAGGGGCCTGCACATGCAAGAAGGCCAACTACCTGGAGCTCACTGCTCAATTGTAAGTCTCACTAACTTACAATGTGGATTATACAAATCCAATATCTTGTACTGCTTTACAATAGCATCTATAATGCCTGATCCAGTATCGGTTGCTGCTCTGCTTCTTACATAAACCTTTTAACCTATATTTTGCATAATAGGTCTGCCTTAATAATTTTTCCTTTTCGCTTACATCACTTTCTTAACTTACAAAATGTAGTCATTTTACAACATGCCAAGTCGGCTTACAAAGTTTTTATAATAATAAACAAAATATAATATAACAAAATCATGTCGGCCTCTATGCCAGTATACTTCCTTTCTTTGTCGGTGCTGGTGGTCTGAGTGCTGGTGTAGAGTCTGATCATTAATGCTGGTGAACTGTCTTGCCAGTGTAATGCCTTGCGGGTATAATGCCTTGTTGGTGCCATAGGATTGTAAGGTTGCCATCAATGACAAAACCTTCAATCACCTACAATGTCTCATTGGAGTGTGCATATGCCAACAATCTCCCCCTTTGGCATTGATGGCAACACTCATGAGAAATTTCAAAAGTGTATCCAAAAATGTGAAGTCCAAAAAAAATGTCAAAAGTGTATCCAAAAATGTGTGCTCCCCCTGAGCATATGATTCCTGTGATATTGAATTTTCTCATACCACTACTCCCCCTTTGGCATGAATGACAAAGGTTGTCAAGATGTCAGTAGAGTTTGTAGTTTCAACCTTGTAACTAGGTAGTTACAATTTGAAATAGATCAGCCAAAATCAAGTTTATACTCTCCATAAACTTTTTACTGTCTCTTATTGTTGTCTCTGTTCTTTTAGTTGTACCAGTGACATGCTGCAAATGTTCTGCCGGTGTTTTCTGTCCCTGTATCAATGCCTCAGATATTTCCTTCCGCAATGATGCTAGATAGTCCAATCTTGGACTTAGTTTTAATCTCAAATGCTTTGCTTTATTCACTATTCTCTCCTTTTCTCTTTCTAATTTAAGTAACTCTTCCTCAAAAGTTGTTATCTTCTGTTCAAAAAATAATAATGTATCAGGTGAGTTAACAAAATTATCTGCAAGTTTATTGATTTCATCCTGTACCTTGCTCATCTTCTTATCTATGTCTATTATCAAAAAGTTTGTTTTGCAGGTGTTTTTGTATAAAGTTTTGTATTCCTTTAATAAGTTACATAGTTCTGGTAGAAGTGTGTCAAAATCCCTAGTACACTTCTTTATCTGCTCATCAAAGAATCTTTGTTTTTCAATTTCCAATTTATCCTTCAATATCTCTTCCTTTATTTTCTCAATGTTCTCGGTGATATATTTACACAAAGTATCAAGTTGTCCTAAAGAATCTTTATTGTCTATATTACAGTTAGGATCAATTACCTTCAAAATTGGGATGGTGTCATCTATTGCTTTATAAGCTTGTGAGCTGCAATCTGTTATTCTTTTAATTGAATCTAGGAGTACTTTAGTCACATTAGTTGATTTGTAGCTTGATGATGAGGAACCTACATTTTGAGTACTGCCAGTGGAAGTAACCAAGCTTGTATTGACCTCTGGTAGGTCTGTTTGTGTTTGCATTTCTTTAAGCAATGGTTTGTGTACTTCTCCAGTTGTCGGTGACACTATTTCCTCATGAACCTGTTCCTATTTTTGTTGCTTTTCCTATTCTGGAGCCTTTTTCTCTATTTTTTTCTTTGTTTGTTGCATTGTCTCAGTCTGAGTTTGAGTTTCTACCTGTTGCTCTTTGACATCTGCCAGTTTCTCTTGTGTGTTTTCAGTTTGCTCATCTACTAGAGGCTCACTAGCCATGTTAGTCTTATCAGCTGTATCTTTGTCTACCACAATGTTGATCTTTTGAGTATCAACATCCACTATATATAAGACTTAAGGATCAGGATTGTCATCCTCTGCATCCATACTTTCAGCTCTCGGTTGATCATTTGTAGCTATTATTGTTACCGGTGGAGCAATCAAAGGAGGTGGGGGTAAGTTGTCTTTAACCTTGATACTAGGTGGTCCACCAATTTTACCTTTACCCTTGTCTCTTTCTTTTTGATATACCTTTATTGGTTTGGGGTTCCAGTATTCTTCTTGTTTTTCTTTTTCAACTAGGAATATATCCCATACATTTTTTGTCTCCTCAGTCACCTCATTAACTCTTCCAACCATTAAAGCAATGTGTAGGTGTGCAGTAGAAAATACTGACCGGTTGGATTCAACAATTAAGTCATCAATTTCTTTGGGTGAATTCACTGGGTATACAACAAGTAGCTTTTCTATCTTTATTTTCTTGTCAAGTTCTATTACTGCTTGTCTTCTTGCTTCCAATCTCTTAAATAGTTCATCTGGTACTTCATCTACAACTTCCATCAAAAATTTCTTATACATGTCGATATGCAATATAACACTATTTTCTACTTGTTCTTTTTCATCAGTTGTCAAAGTGTCATATAATTTCTCTATATTCTTCAATTTCCCTTCCTTTGTAATTTCATTCAACAGTATGTCAAGAGGGGCCATGTCGTTATTTGTCCTCTTCTTCTTGGGTGTTAGTTCTTCTTTGGTGTATCCTTTCTTACTGGAGATTTCACTGCTTGTTGTTTTTGTCTTGTCCTCCTAGGTGAGGGTGTGGTTGCCAATGAGGGATCTCTTTTCTTTACAACTCTCTTGAAAGTTGTAGGCATGTCATTCTCTGTAGATGTGCCTATTGGTGATAGGTGAGTTTCAGGTTGTGGAGCTGCTAACTCGTCCCCTGTTATATTGGTTTGTTTCATTACTTTATCCTTGATTTCCTTTGCTTGCCTAGAACCTCTTCTCACAACTACCTCAACCTTTTTCACTCTTTTATGGGATTGTATTTGGCTTTCAATAGTTTCTGCACTACCAAATACTTCTTCCTTAGGTTCTTTAGGGGCTTCCAGAAGTGCTTTAGCATATGTTTCAATTATATGATCATCTGTTTCGTAGCCCATCTCTGTTACCCAAACTGTCCTAGGGATGACTGCTTCCAAACATATGTTATCCTTATATTTGTCAACAATCTTTTGTGATAATCTGATTCTTTTCTTCATTTTGGCCTTAAGTGCTTGAAAATAGTCTTGGATATTTTGATCCTTATCTTCTCCCATATTGTTGAATAGTTCTATTAGCTGTTTACCTACCGGTATATCATATCCATGTTCTTTTTATCCTATACCGGGAACTTGTTTGGTTATATGTAGCATCACACATACTAGCAGATTTCCAAACCTAAAAGTTCCTTTCCTGTCCTTCTTAATCTTTCCTAAGTTGTCAATTAATTCATCCTTCAACCACTCACATACATCAATCTTTACATTATCTGTGACCATGTCATAAGCACTCTTAATGCACAGACTTGACACTAAATTGAGTCTGTTTGCATGAGTTGCCTTATATCCTAATTACATGTTGATAAATCTTACATTAGTATCTTTTACATCATTTACTCGTAAGGACCTTTTATCAAATGTGGCACCAGTTAGCTGAGTAAGTAGGTTATTTGAGACCTTTTTAGTTTTGTCTGGCCTTTTACCGGTGGTCGGTAACCCTGTGATAGCTTTCACAGCTTCCTTGGTGATTTTGTGAATTGCATCTAACTAGAAAAATTCACCATGTACCCTGCTTAAGACTATCCTAATCACATCCTTATGGAATTCAGGAATGCTAAGGATCTCTGTAAATCCTAGGGTTTTAATGATCTTATGTTCATCTTTTACATTATTAGATTCATCACATATGACATATTTAAACATGGTTTTAATATCTTCATCTCCTAGTTCCTCAATGTTGCAGTGAATGTAAATTCTGGGGTCTTCAGCATAAACAACTCCTTTAGGAATTTGAGAAAAAGCACCTAAAGTATCATCTTTCTTTGCTACTTTGGGAACTAATTGAAACATGGGCCTAGGTCTTTTTACAACTTTGACAACAGTAGGGTTTTCTATATATTCAAGTGCAGAGGTGGATGCCATGATAAAATACCTTTTACTGCCTTTAGGATGGATGATTGCTTGATGTGTTCTTGCCTCTTGCTCGAAATGCCTTAGCTTGGAATCTTTGCGCTCTTCATAGGTTTGAAATCTTGGTGAAATGAAATGGAGCCAAAACCACAAATGTAGAGTGTTTATTTTCCATCTACCACATTTAATGCATGCCGGTTACATATTCACTTAAAATTGTCTTCCGGTAATGAAGTAATTTCCAATTTCTCATCTCTAACCGAGGGAATAATAGCACATGTGTCATTAGATCACCAAACCCTTAAGGAACTTTCTTCAATTTGATGAAGAACTTCCTGCCGATGGAGCATCACTTTGTCCTGCCGGTGAAGCATCACTCTGTCCTACCAGTGAAGCATTGACTGGTTCTACCGGTGGAGGAGTATTCCCAATATTTAGATCAACTTTTCTAATCCATTGTTTTGAGAATTCTTTCTTAACCTCTTCAACTTTTTCTTTACCTTTCAAGCTAGAACTTTTGCTATTTGTCGGTGATCATTTACTTCTACAAAATTTTGCAATATGCCCAATCTTGTTACATGCATAACAAGTTACATTATTCTTCTGAATAGCTTTCCCATAACCTATGCCGGTTTGTGTTTTACGTTGATTAGATAAATGTCCAAATCTTCCACAAACATAAGATCTCACATTCATTCTGCAATTCTCAGAATTGTGACCAACTTTGTTGCATTTAGAACATTTACCGGTGGGTGTGTTGATATTCTGATAATTTCTAGATCTACATTCATTTTCTCTATGACCATACTTATTGTAGTTAAAGCATTTTCCATTGAATTTATAAACATTAGGTTGCCTTACCGGTTTGCTGTGATCCTGTGTGTTTGCAGTACCAGAGCTTTCACCAACTTCAAATCCAATTCCAGAAGTGTCACCTTTAGGTTTTTGATTCTTCAGCAAGGTGCCAAGTTCCTCTGAGCTTTTCTTGAATTTTTCTTTATGTTGATTTGCAGTTTCTAGTTCTCTTTCTAGGACTTCTTTTTGCCTCATCAATTCATTTGAGTCATTCTGAGTGTGCATCAGATCTGTCTTCAATAAATCATTTTCATAGCTAAGTCTTGTGTTCTCATTTGCTGCATCACTTAGTCTTCTAGTCAAATCTTCTTCATTCTTCTTCCTATCCTCAATTTCTTTACAAAATCTCATAGTCATATCTGGCATCTCATTCTTTGTTGTCATGTTCTCTAGTTTCAACTTGCTTATCTGATCATTAAGTGATTCCTTTTCATCATTCTCATTTTGCATATTTTCACAAATTTCTCTTCTCTTATTTCTTGTAATAGTAAGATTCTCATGACATGCCTGAATGATATCTTGAGCTACCTTTAGATCATCTTCTAGTTTGATATTTTTCAATTTTTCTGCATCATAGTCTGAGAGAGCTCCTTCAAGTTGCTTCATCAAATTTTCCATCTTTACCGGTGTCAAGATCTTCCTCAAGCTGTTAGGCTTCTGAAAATAGAGGACCAAGCTCTAATACCAATTGTTAGGAAACTCACAGATACTGAGAGGGGGGGGTGAATCAGTATCTAACCAGTAATTAGAATTTCTCAACTTAAAACATGCAGAACATATTATAATAGTGTACTGGTATGCAAGAAATAATGAAATAAACATTATTTAATAACATCCACATGAAAATCACACCATAACACAAGGATTTAATAAGGAAACCTGGTTTGGGAAAAACCTCGGTGGGATTTGTGACCCACAATATTCACTTACTGGCCAATAAGAGAATATTACTTACAATAGGGGCCTGCACATGCAGGGAGGCCAACTGCCTAGAGCTCACTACTTAATGGGAAGTCTCATTGACTTACAATGTGGATTATACAAATCCAATATCTTGTACTACTTTACAATAGCATCTATAATGCCTGATCCAGTACCGGTTGCTGCTCTACTTCTTACATAAACCTTTTAACCTATATTTCGCATAATAGGTCTGCCTTAATATTTTTTCCTTTTCGCTTACATCACTTTCTTAACTTACAAAATGTCTACAATGATCTCTCTTATATATAAGAGTCATTTTACAACATGCCAAGTCGGCTTAAAAAGTTTTTACAATAATAAACAAAATATAATATAACAAAATCTTGTCAGCCTCTGTGCTGGTATACTTCCTTTCTCTGCCAGTGCTGGTGGTCTGAGTGCTGGTGTAGAGTCTGATCGTTGATGTCGGTGAACTAACTTGCTGGTGTAATGCCTTGCCAGTATAATGCCTTGCCGGTGCCATAGGATTGTAAGGTTGCCATCAATGACAAAACCTTCAATCACCTACAATGTCTCATTGGAGTGTGCATATGCCAATAGGTTATACCCTAACCAGTCTGTCTCCAACCTTGCACTTTGCTTCTCTTTTGGTGGAACACCTAAACCAGTTTGTAGTCTTGCCAACCTACTTCATACACATCTTCAATAGATGGGAACCTTCTACATCTACACTTTGTTAGCTTAGCTGTTGACATCTATACTAGTAGTATCAATTGCATGTATACTGGTAAGATACCATGCACACCAGTGGCACCAAACTTCATCTTCATTCCGACAACATTCTCTATCTATAGCTATTCCAACTTTGCCTTTTTCATCAATAGACCAGTTCTCCTATCAACTAGTTTGTCAAAGTGACAAACATATCTATCTTTCTCTGTATTGGCAACTCATCATGTCTACCTGGCTGATGCAGTGTATATCTCTGATCTCATGTACCTAAGGCACCTTAGTGTTTCACCAGTTAATCCAATGTTAGCCTTCAAATACCTGCCTTTAACTCTGATGTTTTATCTTGGAGGAATATGATGCTTTCCATGCATAATAGGAGATAATCTCCACTTACCAGTGGGAGTGGATCCTTGTCATCTTCATCCGACATTGCACCAATTGGCTTCCCTATTTGAGTAGGCATATCATCAAACATGCACATATGATCCAATTGGGAACACACAGAGTCAAACATATCTTCATTTGGTAACTGCATCTTTATCTAGTGGGAGTCCTACTTTTTTATATTTAATTATCATAATGGTGGCCTGCACATACTTCCCCTCCAGTGTTGATGTGATTTTTGTAACATTCCATCTCTTCATCACAATCAACAATCAACATCCAACATCTTTCTCTCTTACAGATGTCATCATTTTGCCTTCTCATCAATTTTGATGCCATGTTTTCATACCGGTCTTCACTCCATGTCTTCAACACACATCAACACTAACCAGTGTACCAGTGACTCCAATGGCCATTATGCTGGATGAAACTCTCTTCCTTACTGGTGACCTGCTAAGCTAGGTGACATCAAAGACATCACTTTCGGTATGCATCAATGACAACATTTCTCATCAATCTCCCATACCGGTTACCATTCTATACTAGTTGGCATCAATGACAACACAATGCCAATAATCTCCCCCTTTGGCATTGATGTCAACACATGTAGTATCCAGCATACTATAGATTCTCTCTCCCCCTTTTACAACAATGGCAAAGGGAACTAATAGGGTTTCTCTCCTCCTTGTGTTTATCGGGCATAGATAGAGTTTTATCTCCTTTTTCTCTATCAGATGTTTCTCCTCCTTTGACCATCATACATTTCATCCTCTTAATTAATAGCACTTGAGATGGAGGGCTCAACCACCAACTGACACCAATTTTTGAGCAATCAAGTGTATATGCAAACCGGAACCCTATAGCATATACAAGTCTGAAACCAATTGAAGATACATGTGTTAGTGAATACAACATACCTACTTGTCAGACTGCATCATCTACCCTTCATATGTAGAAGCCATTCTAACACCAATTTTCTGATATCGAGTGTTGAAGCTGACACTGATACCAATTATATCTCTTTCGATACCAAATGCATGTTCCCATGTGCAGGTAACTTTCCCTCTTTGCAAGCAACATTTCATGTGGTCTAGTTGTGATTTTAGTTGGATAGATATTGAAATATATCACAACCTCAGAATCTTCCAAAGACACAATCATACTGGTACAACCATAGACATATGCACTCCCCCTGTGTCCAGCATGTCTAATAACAATCAAAAGATATGGCTGTCAACTCCTCCCGATTGATACATCTTAGGTCATCATTTGTCTGTTAGGTTCTAAACCAGAGCCAAACTACCCCTTATACTAGTTGTGTTAGGTCCCAGAGACAACTTAGAGGGGGGGGTGACTCAGTTGTCTAATAAGTTTAAACCAAAAACCAATTAACCAACTTAATGCTTAATACCGATAAACTAGTTAAGTGTGCCAGTAGACAGTGTTAATAGTAAATTGCTATACCGGTAGAGATTAATGCATGAAACATAAACATAGAGTCATCCACAACACATAACACCAATATTTGTACGTGGAAACCCTATAAGGGGAAACACCACGGTGGGAAACATTACCCACAATCAGATGATACTACTGTAGATAGTAAGTGTACATAAATGGGATCTGCACATGCAGAAAGGCCAATAGCCTAGAGCTCACTGCTCAATCACAAAATGGGAGTCACACTGACTACAGTTGGATGGTTAAATCCAATAAGAATGTACTGCACAAAATAGCATCTTCATATGCTAGATTCAGTACTGGTGTAATGCTGATATGATTCTACAAAAACCTAGCTTCACCTTCAAATGATGTCTTTGTGTATACCTCTACTTAATCTTGCATATACCTTCACACAATTCTTTTTCGCATTCCACATTCGATCTTACAAATAAGATCTTACATTTATACCATAACCTAAGACCAATTTTAGTAGGTCGGCTCTACAAGATATTACAAAACATTTTACATAGAATATAATATTCGATGCAATAACTGATTAAACATGTTGGCTTAATGCATTTACAACAATAATAAATCATCTCCATAGCGTGCCATGCTGATCTGGAAAAGATAAACCTGCCGGTGTCACCCTAGATAACCCTGGACCTATTTGCCGGTAAAAGCAAATATGTAAATATGAATGTACCAATGATTAATTATTCAAAACAAAGTGTCCATACGATGTCTTCGACATTACCAAGTGTCTTCCATATCATTCCAAGTGCCGGTGAACATTATATCCTTCCGGTGAACCATATACCAGTAACTGTGCAATAGTTGCTTGTCGGTGAATGTTGCTGGATTTCCAAAGTGATAGTGTTTCAGTAGGTGTTGACATCAATGACAAAACCATACCAAAATACCAAAAATATCCCCCTTTGGCATTGATGGCAACACAAGATGGAAAAACCATCAAAGTGCCAAAACAGAAATGCCAAATACCAAAAACCAACAATCTCCTTTAAACAACAATTTCTCCCCCTGGGAGCAACATGTGTTTATCCAAAGATTAATCTTTAATACCAATCTCTCCTCAAAAGATAATGTGTTTTTCCATAGATATCTATCCCCCTTTGACATCAAATGCCAAAGTTACAAAAATCAAGTTCATACAAAATACCAATCAATTCAATATACTAACTACTCCCCCTGAGAAGTAGCTTCCTCATCAAAGACCAGAGTAAAAGATTTGTCTTTCAATTCTGCCAGCTGATGACAATCATCAACTCTCTAAGTCTCTACCAGTGGTGGTATGACTCCAAGCTGATCTTTGAGATATTCAAAGGTCTCCTTAGGCAAAGGTTTTGTGAAAATATCTACAAGCTGTTCTTTAATATTCACATAAACCAGTTTTATCTCTTTTTCTTCAACTTTTTCCCTTAGAAAATTTAGTTTGATAGAAACATGTTTTGTTTTAGAATGTAATACCAAATTCTTAGATATATCAATTGCTGCAGTATTATCACAATATATAGTAATAGGTTCCTTGCATTTTACCTTTATGTCTTTCAACATTTGCTTAAGCTATAGTAGCTGTGTACAGTTAGTTGCTGCTGCAACATATTCTGATTCGGCTATTGATAAAGATGTACAACTCTGTTTCTTACTCAACCAAGAAACTAATCTTTTTCCAAGAAAGAATGCTCCTCCAGTGGTGCTTTTTCTATCATCCACATCTCCTACCCAATTTGCATCTGTGTATGCACATAGGTCAAAATTTTCATCTCTAGGATACCATAATCCAAGATTTACTGTGCCTTGTAAGTACCAGAAAATCCTTTTTACTGTTGATTCATGATTTCCCTAGGATTACTTTGAAATCTAGAAACAATACATACTACATTCATAATATCAGGCCTGGTTTGTGTCAAATACAGTAAACCTCCTATCATAGATTTGTATCTAGTTGGATTAACAAGTGTAGATTCATCCCTTTGAGATAATTTGTCATTTGTAGTCATAGGTGTGCTTACCGGTTTAGAGTTCTCCATCCCAAATTTCTTTAGTAATTCTTTCAAGTACTTGGATTGACTCAAAAATATACCTTTATCAGTCTGTGAAATCTGCAATCCTAAAAAGAATTTTATTTCTCCAATCATAGACATTTAAAATTCTTGCTGCATTTTAATAGAAAATTCCTTACATAATCCATCTTCTCCTCCAAAGATTATTTCATCAACAAATACTTCAATAATCAAGATATCATCATTAGTTATTTTGTAATATAAATTGCTATCAGCATTTCCTTTAGTAAAACCAATCTTTAAAAGATACTTATCCAACCTTGCATACCAAGCTCTTGGGGCTTGTTTTAATCCATACAGAGCTTTTCTTAGCCTGCAAACCATATAATTGTCATCTGTCAAAGAAAATCCATCAAGTTGTTCAATATATACTTCCTCTTCAAGATCTCCATTCAAAAATGCACATTTAATATCCATTTGATAAACTTTGTAGTCCTTGTGAGCTGCAAAAGCCAAGAATAATCTGACTGCCTCAATTCTGGCTACCAGTGCAAAGGTTTCATTGTAATCAACTCCTTCTTTCTGAGAATATCCCTTACATACTAGTCTTGCTTTATTTCTGACAACCTTACCATCTTCATTAAGTTTGTTTCTAAATACCCATTTGGTTCCAATTACATTTTTATCTTTAGGCCGGGGAACTAATGTCGAAGTATTATTTTTCTCGATTTGTCCTAATTCTTCTTAAATAGCTTTAATCCAAAATTTATCTTCACATGCCTCATTGATAGATGATGGTTCAATTTGAGAAATAAGACATACCTCTTCATTTTCCAATCTTCCTCTTGTCATAACTCCTTTAAATTTGTTTCCAATTATCTGATCTTCAGAATGCTTCAATCTTACATACCGGGGTGTCTTAGTTTGCTGTTGTTCTTCAATTATTGTGAAACCTCAGAATACAATTTGTAAGGAATGTCAATTTGGAAAAGAAGTTAGAGCTAGTTTCAAAAGTATTCTAGAAAAATCCAATAATGCTCTTGATTTGATTCACATTGATTTATGTGGTCCAGCTAGAACTAAAAGCTTACAAGGTGATAGATATTTCATGCTAATTATTGATGATTACTCTAGAATGTGTTGGATTACTTTTCTCTGAAAAAAATCAGAAGCACTTGGAAAGTTCAAACTGTTCAAAGCAATGGTTGAGAATGAAACCGGTAAGAAAATCAAAGGTTTAAGATCAGATCAAGGAGGAGAATTCACATCTAAGGACTTTAATACATTCTCAGGTCATCATTTTTCTGTTAGGTTCTAAACCAGAGCCAAACTACCCCTTATACTAGTTGAGCTTTGCATATGTGATTAATTAGATGATCTGTGAGCCCCATAATTTTCACCACAACATATGACATGATCCTAAGTGTACACTATGCCATACAATATCACTATCATGTCATAAATTAAATCGGTTAGCCCACATAGGATGCATGCACACATGATCAACAATCGGACCAACATATATCATTCAGGTCTTCTTCAGTACCACCTAAGACATAAACTCCTCAATCCATGCTACCAGAGCTAATGCAATGAGATTGGACCTTATTGTCTCACATAACCTACAAAGACCAGTTAGTATACATACTAGTACCATGCTGCACATATCAGTTACCTGCACTTGTACATCATCTCTATCAGAGCATATTCCTCTAACTCCTCTCTTCTTGTGTCAATTTCTTCTAATCCCTATTGTAAAATAGCCATCCATTAACACATGTATGAATGTGTAGTCAAGGCAACAAACACACACACACCTATCTTACCCTTTTTATTTTCTTACTGACAACAACCTATCTTGTCCTTTGTCCTCTTCCACTGAGGGGGTGAATGATATGGTCAGTGTACTACTCCCCCTAAGGTCTTGTATCTCCTTCAAGATTTAGGAGATATTACTTGTGCATTGATTTCATAGTGCCAGTTCATGGTTATACTTTCTTCCATCTTCTTACATACCTATATGACTTCATTCTTCTTCCCATTTTCAATCTTGGGAGTAAGTCTTTCCTTCTTTTGTTGACTGGTCCTTTCTCCACTAGATTCTGCCTCATGACTGGAAGAATTGTTGTAGAAGAAAATAACATTCATGCCATACACATGAATGGAGGACCTTCTGTTAAACCAGTTTGACCATATTTTTCTGGTCATGCTATTATAACCGGTTACTGGAACCGATAGACCTCTTGATCCTACATGGACATTTCTCCTTTGGTTCCATGCAGGTCTCTGACTTCCATATGCTCTATATCCATTTCTATGTTGAGGATAGTTGCTATACTGATTGTCATGTGACTGAACTTTCCTATTCTTGCAATCATGACTTCTATGCCCAAATCCATTGCAATTATAACATACATAATTTTTATTTCTTGAGGAAGCAAATGGACTCTTCTTATTATTCATAAGAGGAGATCTATGCATGTTTCTACAACTTGACATACTATGGCCATAAGCATTACTTCTTGGAAAAATTGGATTCTTATTTCTAGACCTTTTTATACATTCATCTGCCCTATGGTCATAATATTTGCATGAGAAGCAGTAACTGGTAAGGGATGGCGTATGTCTTACAAATTTATTCTGCCATGCATGAGGAGATATTACCAGTTTAGTATCTCCATTTCTACTTCTCTGAGGATGGATCTTGGATTGTCCACGCTTTGCAGCTCTTCCATCTGATCTATTCTTTTCCCACACTTGGTTTGTCTTGTGGGCAGCAGAATTTCCTTGTCTTCTACTAGTAGATCTTCTATGTTGTCTTCTTCTGTTCTTGCTTCTGATGAAGCTACCTTCTCCTATATTTCTTTTTCCCTTGGGATCTGCATTGTTGCTTCTTCTTACAACACCAGTCTTCATCCTTGGCTTCATATCTTCACCGGTTGTGGTTAGAACAACCTTCTTCTAAGGAGTATTACAGATAGTGAAGGTTTGTCCCTTGTTAACTCCATTTGAGGAAACAAATAGAATGTCATTGTGGGGGACATTCTTGTTGGTGGAGCATTCACCGACACCACTTCCTACTCCTCTAGTATCCTTGGAATAATTTTGCTTCAACATTTCATCCAAGGCATCACTACTGCTATCAAACCGGATTCTTACCTTGAGCTCATCTTGACATTTCTCAAGGTCATTTAGGAGATTCTCCATTTCTCCTTCTATCTTTTGACACTTTTTACCCTTGGCCTGTAACTCAAACTCTAGATCTTTATAGTGGCACTCATTGGTGTCTTCTTGTTGAGTTTTCAACTCTGAGATACATTTCTCAGATTCTTCAAGGAATCTGGTGAACCGATTATGTTCCACAACTGCAGTATTCTTGAATAACTTGTATTCATTTCTCACTCTACTAAGTTCTTCGAGTGCACTTACAAGTTCCGCTTCAAGATCAAATTTTGGTTCATCTTCTTCTCCTTCACTATCACTGCCAAACACATCTTACCGATATGAATGATTTGCATGATCATTCTTAGATGTGTGTCTCTCATCTTCTGATTCTTGAGCCATGAAGAGGTGAGTTGTTTTTTCATCATTGTTGTTGTTGCTAATAGATCCGCCTTCATCATTTGCAGACACATGAGTTGAATTTCTTATCTTATCTTCACAAATTGGTTCTGCAGTGGTAGGCTCATTTCCATAGAGCTTCTTCAATCTGTCTCATAAACTCTTTGTTGATTTGCATCTATCCACTTGTGAGGAAACCTCTTTTGATAACCCACAAAGTATAGCCTTCATTGCTATATCATTACACCAATATCTTCTTTCTGCTTTTGAATCGATGGGAGGATTGACTTTACTAGGGCAGCCATTAACAACTGATATCCACACATCAAACCCTAAAAGAGGATAGGTAGACTTCCATCCTACAACTCCAAATAAAAAAGTTTGAACCATCAAATATAGTAGTAGGGATTGATATTAATCAAACCATTGTGTTCAAATACCAGAATCTACCCAAGTTGAAGAAAGCTTATCAACCAAGAACCTAGGCTTTGATACCAATTGTTGAACACTAGGTGTCACTTAGAGGAGGGGGTGAATCAATGGTTTCCAAATATTTTCCCTTTTCTATCCTATGTGTATATACTAGTTAACTGATCTAACATTAAGTAGACATACTGATTAGATGGAAAGATAACACAAACGCAACCACACATAAAAGGGACATTTCATAACACTAGATGTACGAGGAAAACCAAAGATGGGCAAAACCTCGGTGAGAAATACTACTTGAAACTACTGCTGCAATCCAACCTCACAATGAAAACCTCAGTTACAACATTTAGGGCACCAACTGAAGGAGTACCACTCCTGCTTTAGGGCACCAACCCAAGGAGCACCAACCTCTGATTTTAGGGCACCAACCCCTGCACCAAGATCCAACTCAGTGATCTACAATAAACATATATCAAATGCAAAAGTAATATCCTTGTTACAAAATAACTTTGTAACTCTTATGCAAATCTCTCCACCAGTTCTCCTCTCTCTAGTTCTCTACTGGTTCTATGGTCACACTCTCACTACTACAACCTTATCTCTTGTTGTACCTCACTCTCCGCTACACCCTTAGTAGTTCAACCTCTTATTCTTCTCTGCCAGTTCTACTCTCTATCAGTTTTCCTTCCTCTCTGTCACACTGCTTCTACTCACTCTCTAATGCACCCTTACCGGTACTTCACTACAATCTTCTCAGCAAAATTTGGTGACTCTTCTCTGCCGATTCAGTCACCACTAGTGTACTCCTCTGTCAAACTTAATGGCAGGCTACTGGTTGTCTCACTTTCACCAGTTGAACTCTTCACACCGGTTCTCTCTCACACACTCAGTCTCTTCTCTGATTAACATTGAGAACTTGACTGATTGGATCTCTTCACTAGCCTAACTCACTCATGCAACAGAACCATCTAATTCTTTGGCTCACACTCTTATAGCCAGATCTTCTTGCCTAAATGTGAGTTTGAATATTGACATGCAAGGGTTTGCACCATGCACTAAATCTGTATCCCATCTGATCTCTGATCATGGTGGCACTGTTACTACTTATCAAATTGCCATTAGTTTTATGTCAAAGTCATACTATATACTCTAGCTGGTTAACACTACCGAATCATGCAGTCGATATACATAGAGAAGTCGGTATGCACAGTCTAGTTGGTTTCAGAGGAAAGCAGTCACAGAACACAGTATACACTGAGCTGTCTACCGACTATCTTTTTATGTCTACTGAGTAGCAAAGATGACACACTGAGTGAAACGTGTTACCAGATTCATTGAACCTAGACATGCATATGAAAACGTGTTACAAGATTGAGGCACGTCTAACCATTATCACATTGGAAATTGCACCAGAAGATTGTGTATGATATTGAGATCAATCTAACCAATGAGATATTTTGTATAGTTATTCATTCGATAAATCATGTTTGTAAGATTGAAGCAATGAATTGGATCATCGTCTTAAGAGATCTATTTATACAGCATGAGTTAAGGGTGTGTGCATGAGTGTAAAAAGACTGTTACAAAGACATAGAGGTCACTGAGAAGGTTTTCAGAGAACAGTCGAAGAACAGAGTAAACAGAAGGGTTTACCAAGTTACTATATGGGTTACCGAGGTATGCTATAAGCAAGGTAATCTATTTTGAGCACATAGAATCTGCTATAACATTTCAGATGTAAAGTTGTAGATATTTGTAATGATTTTATTGTAATATTGTGAAGTTGAAAGAGAAACCTTTAATAGGGTAAAAGACTCTAATCAAGTCTATAAATTGTAAAGCCTCTAACTAGGTGCATCATTTAGATTAAGTGTTGTAAAATCCTTTAGCAAGGTAGATCTAATAGGGTAACATATTAGAAATAGCTAATATGTAGCTCTAATTGAGCACTCTTTTTATTGCAGTAGTGAAGTTGTGGGTGCCATCCCCACCACAGTTTTTCTCTCTAACCAAGAGTTTCTACGTAACCAAAATATATGTGTTATGGAGTGAATAATGTATGATTGTTATCTATTTGTTTTAACTTTATTTTATGTTACTGCACTATTCTATTTATGCATAATAGTAAAGTTATTATTCAAGAAAAGTTTTGGAGTACTGATTCACCCCTCCCCTCTCAATACATTAGCTTTCCATATTGGGCCTAACAATTGGTATCAGAGCTTGAATCTTGGAAAAGGGTTTAACTACCTAAAGAGAAAGATCTTATTAATGGAAGGCTACAAACAATCTCGGAGGATTGTGTATCTACAAGAAGAGCTGGATCATGCTAATCAAGTGATTGCAGACATTCAAAGGCAAATGCAAAAATCTCTGAAAGTAAGAAGAAGATTATCTGATGATTTGTAGGACTCTTAAGAGTTAGTGGAACAAATTGAGACATCATCTGAGAATAGTATATCTGAAGAGACTGAAGAAATTATTGGAGTATTGAAAGAAAAGAACAAAGCACTGGTTGATTAACTAAAAACAATGAAAAGAGAACATGAACATTTCAACACATAAATAACTGAAAATCTAGATGCATTAAGGACAGCTAAGGATAAAGCAAGAGATCTAGAAAGAGAGAAACAACAACTTGAAGTCTTAGTCTCTAATAAAAATGATGAAATCATAAGGTTGACTGGGATTCAACAAAATATGATAGATCAACTAGGTTATGCACATCATGAAGCAATTCTGAAGAATGATGAAAATCAAGCATTGAAACTTGAAGTATCAAGGTTGACCGATGAACTTGAAACAGAGAAGAAATCCAAAGAAACACTAAAGAAGAGTTATGAAGCATCAAAATGTTGGATGAGCAACTAAATATAAGAAGACCCAACAAAGATGTAGGACTCGGTTACAAAGGAAAAGACTCTACTGAGAAAGGAATTCATACTACCAAGAGAGGAGAATCATCAAAGAAAGCTGGAAACAGGAATAACATCAAAAGAAAGAAGCCTATTTGCTACTACTGTGGAAATCAAGGTCATACTGCCAACATGTGCCAAATCAGAAAAGGTAAGAAACCGAATATCACTAAGTCAAATGTTTATTGTTACAATTGCAATAAATATGGTCACACATTTAATCAATGTAGGACAAAGTCTGTTAACAACTATCAAAAGGAAAAATACAAAGGGATTTGTAGAAACTGCAATAGATATGGACATAGTACCAAGAAGTGCTGGCTTAAGCAAAAGAACTACATGTGGTCTACACACCGAGAAAACACTAGAGGTTACCGAACTCACATAGATCCTTACCGACAATATGCAGCAGTACCATGGGATTACAATACAAGGATATGGTGTGAATGTTGTGGAAGATATGGAAATATTAGTGCTAACTATTTTATAAGGTTTGGAATGAACAACTGAAGATCATGGAGAAATCCTGGTATGGCATGTTTTCATTGTCACAAAGTTGGACACTTGGCTGGAGCTTACAGAGATCAACCTAGAAAAGACACTGAAGAAATCAAAGAAAAATTAAAGATGATTTGGAAAAAGAAGGAAATTGTGTCAAATGAAGAAAGCACCTTACCTACCGAGTTAGGTGCACCTATTCCAAATTCATCAGTAAAGGTATTAAGGGATTGCATTCTCTGAAGGTTAAAATCATAACAGTTCCTATTCTATTATGTACTAAATTCAAAATCTGCATAGTTAAGATACATTAGTAAGTTTGAAATTCTATCAAAGTCTTTGAAGTACTTTAAAGGAAACCTGGCAAGTCGGTGAATATAGGAAACCTGTCAAGTCGGTAAATGAAGGAAATTTGGTTACTTAGTTAAAACAAAAAGGAGAGTAAATCGGTTAAAGGTGAACCGAGTGCATTTAATGTTTTTGACCTAACCCACATGGAGCCCAATAAGGTATTTTGTGTACTTAGGAGCATTTTCACGGTCATTTACACTTACCAAGTTTTTGAAAGAGCAGAGCAGAGCGATTCCAAGGTGATCAAACCTCATTCAAAGTGAATTCAAGGTATTTACATCAAATCTCATCGCACTATTAAGCTAGCTTACCGATCTTATCAAATTGTTATTATCTGCTGAGTGTGAAGCATCTGTCGTTTGAAATTCTGAAACCCTAAGGACTCTTTACTAGTTTTTACCTGAAATCTTAAATGGCGCCCAAGATCCAAGATCCCATTATTGTCAAGAATGTAGAGAAGCCCTCACTGAAATACTCTTTGACTCCTAAAGTCACCTCCGAACCGGATGACAAAATTGCCTTTTCACTCATCCTGGATCGAGTCTTGTTAGTCGAAGATGTGAGATTCTTCACCAAATGCCGTGTTGAAGAACTCGGTCATGTTGAAATAAGAGACACCTATGATGAACTATGTATCGATGGTGTATTAAATAGCAAGTGTGAACACATCAAAATCAAAGGATTGAATGAAGCCCTAACCTATCCTCATGTGTTCAAGCCCCAATGGGTCAAGTTTGTTTTGAGCAGAGTTCACGATGATTTCATATGGCTAGAAGAGCAACCATTTAAAATCACGAAGGAAATCATTCATGTGATCACCGGTTATCCTATCTATGATCATGCACAAGCTCAAAAGATGATATCACAAAAGGAATTGACTAGTTTAACTGTAGTAGAATCTAATTACTTAAGTTTGCTATTAGAGTAATTGGTTACTGTTTCTTCCAATTAGCAAGGGAAAATAGTGTACCCTGTGCAACAGTTGACTTAGCTTATAAAATTGTGAAAAAGGGAATGAAAGTTGACTTATGTGAAGTGTTATTGAAGAACCCGTTTGACAATCTGAACACAATAAGGAAGCCGAAGAAGAACAACTTGACAAATACTCTAAAGTTTCATTCACTTCTTGTATGCGTGTTTTTCTACTTTGAAAAATTATTTCCATCAATTGGTAAAGTAGTTTGGGAGCTACACCGACCAATCACCCATCAGATTAATGACTTTATCAAGAAACTAGGTGATAATTTCAATGACATAATGGATGATTATTTCAGTAAATTTCAAGAGAAGATGCACAACAGGTATCGAATTCCACCCCAGCTAGTGGAGAAATATAAATATGATATATGCTTTGAGTTAGACACTGATTACTGTTATGTGAATGCTGTGGAACCAAGAACTCAGTCTTTGCCACCTATGGGTTACGAGATTGACTTTGACATCACACAACAGCAAATTGATGCATTTCTTACATTACCAAGGCATGCTACTGAGCTGAGGTATGGAACCTATGAAGAAGTGAAGGGAAAAGTAAAAATGAGCATTGTAGTACCCAAAGCTACAAGGAAAGCAACAAAGATGATAAAGGTTTTAATGGAGAAATTCAGAGAAGATTCTTCCTCCACACCTATCAAAGGCACTCTTGCCATCACCGAAGAGGAATTAGAAGCTCAAGAGGCACCTATAACACTGAGCACCAAACTGCCTAAGGGCAATGTGTTCAAAAGAAAGAAAGAGGACACTTCAAAGGCCCTATCGACTCCTCCAACAAAGAGACCTAACACTAGAGCATCAACTGCATCACCGAGTAAGAAACAAAAGAGTGTTACTGCTCCCAAGGTAACCAAGACCTACAAGAAATCTACTCAGAGACTCATTTTGGCAAAAGAGTCTAGTGATACAGAATCCGAAGATGCAAACAAATTCCAGATTGTCAAGAGCAAGAAGGTAAATATACATAGTGTTGAAAACTTCTGTGCTAATCTAAAAGAATATGGCGGATTTGGTTCATTTAGATATGTCAAGTATGAAACTAGAAATAATGATGAGAAGAGACAAACTGAAGAAGCTATCATTTGCACACTTGTAAAGTTCCGGTTAGCTCCATTGGAACTAGTAAAGTCACTTCCAAATGAACTTTACTTACATATTGATAATAGGTGGAAGTATGCAATGGACTCAGAGAAACAAATAAGAGAAAGAAGTCTAGTCCATCTATTTCCTGATATGTCTGTAGTAGAAATAAAGGAACATTTGACAACCTACAATTCAAAATTTCTTGTCAAACATAGAGCCTTAAAACTGATGAATGGGCTATATATTGACGTAGAAGATGAGACAAAAGAAAAATGGCAGGAAATCTTCAAAATAAAGGATGTCGGTGAACAATCTACAATTAAATTCGTTGATGTCACCGAGCACGATCCTGATGTCACCGAGCACAGTCCCGATGTTACCGAACAAGACCTAGTTGACACTATTCAAATAGATGAAGATGTCATGGATATAGAGGAACCAGAGCAGGAAATGATAGAAGGCACTACATATGCAAAACTTGTATCTAGTGAATCCATTTTAGAACAAGTTCAACCTTATCCACTAATCACTCAACCTGTCTCTACCAAAGCTCCTCAGGATACAACACAAGGTACCGAAGGTCACAAGTCTACAATAGAAGAAGATACTACTCTATAACAGACCTCTCAAGCACCTTCGAGCACTCAAAATGTAGCAGCTGAGACACCCAGTACCGAGACACCAAAAGACACCACAACGGCTACAGGAATTGACCAAAGTGTTGTCTCTACTGAGCAACCTACCGAGGGTTAGAAAGCCCCTCAAGCTATTGTCTTGGTCCAACCAACCAAAGGTAAAGAGAAGAAGGTGAAAAAGCATAGTTTCAAAGTTGATTTATCTAAACCAATAGTGTTGCCCAATGTGGATATATCAAAATTAAAGGGGCAAGCACTCATTGATTTCGGTGAACTATGCAAAGCAAAGGCCAAACAAGAAAAACAAATGACCATACAAAAGAAGAATAAAGTACTTCAGAAGGTGAAGACACTGCTATTAGATATGCTACTTACAGCTACAGTGTCAATCGATGCAGCCATCCACATTCAACTGGATGAACTCCTTAATCAAATAGAAACATCCAAAGTTGATGCATCTGAGTATTTGAGCAAGCTAAAAGACAAGGAGCTTACTGCAAAAATGATAGAAGAGGTACAGAAAGCTCTAGCTATTGGAAAAGTCAAACTTGTCAAATTCATTGCTGAGTTGTCCCCTCAACTCAAGAACACTCTTTATTTATTTCAAAAACTCTGTACATTTTCTATATTCATTAAAGACATTAAGAATAAAACTAATGAAATTGAGAAAGAGATCACCAATCTCTCAAATAATTTGACCCCAGAGCCCAATTCAGTTCAGAATTTTTATACCAAGCTTCAACAGCTCATGGCTCAACAATTGAAACTAAGAAATGAAGAACATAAGATCAGGATGGATATAATGACACTCTAGACATTATTTCTTCCTTATCTTTCATCAGTTCAAGAACAGATTAACTGAGCCACACGCCTATCTACTACACAAGAGGGAAGCACTCTTGATGGCTTAATATCACTATTGGCTGATATTCAAGCACAAAATTCTTTAATGGAAAGTGTAAAAGATGCACTCTCTGTCACTCTCACCGACACTCGAAAAAAGTACAAATCCATTTTTGACCAGTTACCACCCCCGGATGGCAATTAAGTTTTTGATGTTTGTCAAAAAGGGGGAGTAATACAATATATTTGGGGAGTGATACTATATATTTGGGGAGTAATACAATTTTGATATAGTATTCGGAGTATTGTATACAGGGGGAGTATACCGAGCAGAGTATGCAGAGTATCCAAGGACAGTAAGTAGAGCACACAAGCACATAACTGAGCATGCAAAATTAGAGTTATGTACAATATAATGATAAGGGGAGTATGTCTGAATATACTATTTCATTGACTATTGTATTTATTGCCAAGTATAGTCATTTTGCAAAGTATATAGATTTTTGAGTTATAACTTTGAAAGTAGTTTTTGTCAAAGATCTCAACTAATGTCAAAAGGGGAGATTGTTACTACTTATCAGATTGCCATTAGTTTTATGTCAAAGTCATACTATATACTCTAGTCAGTTAACACTACCGAATCATGTAGTCGGTATACACAGAGAAGTCGGTATGCACAGTCTAGTCGGTTACAGAGGAAAGCAGTCACAGAACGCAATATAAACTGAGATGTCTACCAACTATCTTTTTATGTCTTTCGAGCAACAAAGATGACACACCGAGTTGATATACACCGAGTGAAACATGTTACTAGATTCATTGAACCTGGACATGCATATGAAAATGTGTTACAAGATTGAGGCACATCTAACCATTATCACATTGGAAATTGCACTAGAAGATTGTGTATGATTTTGAGATCAATCTAACCAATGAAATATTTTGTATAGTTATTCATTCGATAAATCGTGTTTGTAAGATCAAAGCAATGAATTGGATCACCGTCTTAAGAGATCTATTTATACAACATGAGTTAAGGGTGTGCGCATGAGTGTAAAAAGACTGTTAGAGAGACATAGAGGTCACCAAGAAGGTTTTCAAAGAATAGTCGAAGAACAGAGTAAACAGAAGGGTTTACCGAGTTACTATATGGGTTATCGAGGTATGCTATAAGCAAGGTAATCTATTCTGAGCACATAGAATCTAATATAACATTTTAGATGTAAAGTTGCAAATATTTGTAATGATTTTATTGTAATATTGTGAAGTTGAAAGAGAAACCTTTAACAGGGTAAAAGACTCTAATCAAGTCTATAAATTGTAAAGCCTCTAACCAGGTGCAGCATTTAGATTAAGTGTTGTAAAATCCTTTAGCAAGGTAGATCTAATAGATCTTGTTACTCCTAATAGGGTAAGCTATCAGAAATAGCTAATATGTAGCTCTAACCAAGCACTCTTTATTATTGCAGTAGTGAAGTTGTGGGTGCCATCCCCACCGTAGTTTTTCTCTCTAACCAAGAGTTTCTGCGTAACCAAAATATATGTGTTATGGAGTGAATCATGTATGATTGTTATCTATTTGTTTTAACTTTATTTTATGTTATTGCACTATTTTGTTTATGCATAACAGTAAAGTTATTATTCAAGAAAAGTTTTGGAGTACTGATTCACCCCTCCCCTCTCAGTACATTAGCTTTCCATATTGGGCCTAATAGGCACATCATATCTGATCAGATATCATGTCCTTGATCGATTACCACCACTCCATCAATGAGCATCACCATTTTGTTTACCTTGCGGTTCACGTCATCTATCTTTAGCCGTCTGTAGCATGATTTTCAGCCTTGTGTCTGGTCAATCATGTGCATGATGTGGTCTCCTTCACCCACTTTGATCTAATAGATTAATCTATCATGGATCTCTATTGTTTCTTTGATGTCGAGTCACAATCCTCTGCCATCCTTCCTTGAGCTTCGCAGTCACCATTTGATGTTGGACCAACCACCAACGACCTCACTGACACACCACACCAACCTGTGCATACATGCCACCTCAACTCCATGTGGCCCCTTTGTTGGCATTGACCTTGGCTCACTATTTTGGTCCAACCTGGTCACCAATAAATAGTACACAACTGGGTTCATCTACCACTTCACAAATAGTTCCGGTTATACCCTAACTGGTTTGTCTTCAACCTTGCACTTTGCTTCTCCTCTGGTGGAACACCTAAACCAGTCAACACTCTTGCCAATCTACCAAATGTACATATTCAACAGATGGGAGCCTTTTGCAACTACACTTTTTCATCTTACTGGTTGACATCTATAATGGTAGTATCTTCTGCATGTATACTAGTAAGATATCATACACACCAGTGGCACCAAACTTCATCTTCATTTCGACAACATTCTTTGTTTGCAATTATTTCAACTTTGCCTTCTTCATCAATAGACCAGTTCTTCTATCAACTAGTTTGCCAAAGTGACAAATATATCTTTCCTTCTCTATACTTGCAACTCATCATGTCTACCCAGCTGATCCGGTGTATATCTTTGATCTCATGCACATAAGGCAACTTATTGTTTCACTAGTTGATCTGGTGTGAGCCTTCACACGCCTGCCTTTAACTCTTCTATCTTATCTCAAAGGACTATGATGCATTCTATGCATAATAGGAGATAAGCTCCACTAATTGGCAGGAGTGGATCCTTGTCATCTTCATCTGACATTGCACCAATTAGCTTCCCTGTTTGAGCAGGCATATCATCAAACATGCACATATGATCTGGTTGAGTACACACAGAGTCAAACATCTCTTCATTTGGTGACTGCATCTTTATCCCGTGGGAGTCCTTCTTTTCACATCCAATCATCATACTGGTGGCCTGCACATACTTCCCCTCTAGTGTTGATGTGATTTTTGTAACATTCCATCTCTTCATGACAATCAACATGCAACATCTTGTTACTTTTTTTGGCGTTGAATGAACAAATGGAGTGAACAATGCAGCTAGAGGGAAATTTGAATTCTGTGAATGGAGGGAACAATGTGACTGGTTCCTCTAGTTTTTCTACCTTTGTAGCTCAAGGATAACCGGTGGGATCTACAGTGGATGATGAGGATGGTCAACAAGATGGGGACCCACGGTATCGGGAACCTCCTCTTGACCATAAAAATAATGAAGATTCTTTAGAATTGGGTCTCGATATCTTTAACGTTGACTTGGAAAAGATGACAAAGGTGAAGGCTCTCAAACCTTGGAACCGTCTCTTTTCAAACAAACCCACTGGTAAATCGTCCTTCCCCTTTATGGAAGACATTTCTCATAGAAAAATACGCAAATTTCCTATTCTAATACCAGATGTGGTTATAGACCATAGTATATCTCTAATGGCTTTTTCTCTAGTGGGCAAATTTGTTGCACCAAGACCCAATATTGAGGATGTTAGGTCTTTTGTTAAGAGAAAATGGAGGCTGAAAGGACAGGTTGATGTTTCTGCCCTGTCAAGGGGTTTTTTAGTTTTCTCCTTCTCTTGTGGGGAAGATTTGGAAATGACCTTGAGTGGAGGACCATGGATGTTTGGGAAATCTTCATTATCCTTAAGGAAATGGTCTCCGAATATGGAACTCAATGACTCTTTTTTTGAATATGCTCCGGTCTGAGTGAGGCTGCCTAGTTTGTTGCTTGAATTCTGGTTGGAGGATGTTTTCTCAAGTATTGCTAACTCCTTCGAGGAGCTTGTAGCTATAGATCCTATGACCGCAACATGAAAGCAACTAGTGTATGCAAGGATTTGCATCAATATTTCTTAGAATAAGGATCTTCCCAGCTCTATTGAAATAAAATCCAAACTTGGGATGTGGGAACAAACCATAGAGTTTGATTCCCTCCCCTTTGTGTGCTTCTCTTGTAAGAAAGTAGGACATTGGGCTAAGGCTTGCCCAAGTAACCCCAAAAATATTCAGAAGCCTAACAATCATGTTAAACAGATATGGAAAGAGAAGACTAACAAAAAGGAGGACAATAGAGCGGAAGGAGGAAGTGGACTTCCTAGTAACCTAAAAGATATAACAAAATATTATATGAAAGCTAGTCCTTTCAAGGTTACTCTTCAAAAGGAAGATAAAAAGATTGAAGATAATGGATTTGAGATCAAAACAGTCAATGGATTTGAAGTTTTACAAACTCAGGAGGAAGAGAATGTAACCATAGAAGAAATTCTTGAAGAGGGTGAGATTGATGACATTAATGAATCCCAATATGAGGCCCTACAAGTTTCAGAAATGAAAAGTAATAAAGCTTGTCCAAATGTCTTTAAAGGTCCAAAAGTTATTGTTGAAAAAAACAACAAGCTTGGATCACCTCAGGTTAACCTTAACTCTCTATTTCAGAGTGTTGAAACCGAGTCACCCACCTCCTCTCAGAGAGTTGGAGAACCATGGAATAATAAGCAATCTACTCATAAAGATAAAGATGAAGAAGAGATAATAGGGGTGGGAAATAAGAAAAATAAGAATACATGTTGCTCCAAGGGGTTTAAAACTAGGACCAGATCTAAGGTGGATATTGGTCTTTCCAAATCCCTGCAGGGATGTAAAACCATGAAGTGGCATAGGGACCAGGAGAGAAAAAAAAACATAGCTGATGGAAGGTAGCGTACCATTCAGGAATCCTTCTTCCCAGTTTCCAAATGAAGGTAATATCTTGGAACATTCGAGGCCTAAATGGTCTCCATAAACATGATGTTTTGCAAAATCTTATTAGAAATCATAAGTCGGATATCACCCTGGTTCAAGAAACCAAAATGAGTAAGGAAAAAGTTAAAAAATTAAAATTCTTCAAATAGGGAGGAGTTTGTGGTAGTAGCTTGAATGGGGCATCAAGTGGGGTGGCTATATTCTAGAAAAAGAAAACTATTGATGGAGATCTGATTGATGAAGATGGTAATATTATCTCTATGGAAGTGAAAAGTATTTCTAAAAGAAAGGAATGGGTGGTTACCACCATTTATGCCCCAAATTCTAAAGCTGCTAGGAGTAAATTTTGGGACAAAATCTAGTAGAAAAGAGGGTTTTTCTCTCAGAATAGCTGGCTATTAATGGATATTTCAATACCCCGTTGCAAGGAATTGACAAATTTGGAGGAATTCAAGCTCAACTAGATAGCAAGATTGACCTAATGGACTCCATCAATGCCAATGCCTTGATTGATGTTGATCTTACTGGAGCTTCCTACACTTGGTCTAATCAAAGGGATGGAGGAGACCTCATTCAGGTAAGGCTTGATAGATCCCTTATCACTCATGATTGGATCCTTAAGCATAGATGTTCTTTGTTTGTTATTAACAGAATTGGTTTGGATCATTATCTTATTTTTTTTGTTACTGAGTTTGTTAAGAGCAATCGATGCTTTCCTTTTTGGTTTGAGAAAATGTGAATTCCACACCTGTCTTTGGAAAATTCCATTGCCAATTGGTGGAATATTAATGTGGATGGATCTGCCATGTAAAAACTAAGAATTATCAAAGATAACATCAAGATCTGGAATAAGAAGGTTTTTGGAGATATTTTTTAATAAAAAAAAAAGCTAAAGGAGGAATTAGAATAGATTCAAACCTCTATTTAGAAAAATGGTTATAATAAGTTTCCCAAGGCTAAGGAAGATGAGATTCTAGCCAAACTTCACAACACTATATCTAGGGAAGAAATCTACTGGAGACAGAGATCTAGGGCTATTTGGTTGGAAGTTGGGGATAGAAACACTAAATTCTTTGACATGTCTTCTATGAAACATAAAGTTGCCAACATAATATCTAGATTAATTGCTGATGACAAAATCCTTCTTAAAGATGATGACATTGGGGATGAAGCTATTAGGTTCTTCTCTAACCTCCTCACTGGTAGTAAGGATATTGACATTGCAAAGCAACAAGACCTAGTTGATAACATTCCCAAGATTATTGAACCTCATCAAAATAAGACATTATTTGCTATCCCTACTGCTGATGAAATTAAAAAAGCTTTTTTTGTTTTCAAGGGGATAAGGCTCTAGGCCCGGATGGTTTTCCCATGTTTTTCTTTTAGGAATATTGGCATATTTTTGGGAAAGATACGGTCAATGTTGTCAAAGAATTCTTTGGGTTTAGAAGAATCCTTAAGGAAATCAATTCTACTTTTATTGCTCTAATTCCTAAGGTGGTTGGGGCTAACTCTATGGGAAAGTTTAGGCCAATTAGTCTTTTTAATTCCTTTTACAAGATCATTTCAAAATTCATGACTTCTAGACTATTGGTTGTTCTCCCCTTTGTCATCTCTGAGGAGCAAAAAGGATTTGTCCCTGGTAGGCAGATTTTGGATTCTATTATTCTTGTGCATGAGAATATCCAATCTCTTAATGTTGCTAACAAAGAAGGGTTCTTGATAAAATTGGATCTAGCAAAAGCCTATGATAGAGTGGAATGGAGGGTTCTTTTCAGGATTATGGAGGCCTTTGGATTTGATGAGAAGGTAATTAAAGTTACAAGAGAAGTGATATCTACCCCAAACTTTTATATTCTTATTAATGGGTCTTCGTCTAGATTTTTTAAATCTTCTAGGGGACTCAGGCAAGGAGAACCTATTTCTCCTATTCTTTTTACAATCTTGGCGGAGAGTATGAGCAAAATGATTCAAAAATTGAAAGTGAATAAAATCATCAAAGGATTACAACCCTCCTTTGCTGATGTGTCCTATACTCACCAATAGTTTGTTGATAAAACAATTTAAATGGGATATTCTTCTATTGGTGAGGTTGCTGCTTTCAAAGGTGCTCTCAACTCTCATTCTTTGGCTACTGGTAAGCAAGTCAATTGGGAGAAGTCTTCTATTTATTTCATAAATACCACTATTATGTGGCAACAGAGAATTGCTAAAATCATCTGTTGTGAGGTGGAGATGCTCCCCTCTACTTATTTGGGTATCCCTCTGGGTTTGGTTCCCCCAAAATCCTTCTAGAACTTGTTAATTGATAAACTCAACAAGAAATTGGTAGTTTGGAAAGGATCTATGCTATCTCAAGCTAGTAAGCTTCAGCTTCTTCAAGATACTCTTCATAATCTTCCCATCTATGCTCTTAGCTTGTTTAGTATACCAACTAAATTTTCTAAAGCTATTGAGAGGATTCAAAAAATATTTATTTGGTCAGGGGTAGAAGACAAGAAAAGGATAGCCTTGGTTTCCCAAGACAAAGTTTGTAATCCTAAGTGCAAGGGGCATTTAGGTATTAAAGTTCTTAAAACTTTTAACAAATCCTTTCTTGCTAAATAGATATGCAGGTCTTATGGCACTAAGAAAGATTGGAGTTGGGTGTGGTTTGATAAATATATTCATAACCACCCACTTCATTCTATTCTATACTCTAAAGATATCCCTGTTGGGTTTTTCATATGGAATAGTATAATCAAGTCGATAAAATTAGCTAAAGCTGGAGTTGGATGGGTCCTTGGCAAAGGTGACAAAATCAGGTTCTGGGAGGATGTTTGGATTAAAGATGAACCTCTTTTTAATCAGGATTGCAGCCAATTCATTGATGATTGCAAAATAAAGTATGGGTCTATGGTTTGTAATTACTAGAAGGAGAATAAATGGGTGAGACTTGATGCTATCTTGGCTCGTAGAGGTTTCATGTTTTGTAACAGGTGTGAGTTATGTCAGAAAGAGGCAGAATTTGTGGATCATTTCTTTATCCATTGCTCCTTTACCTGGGAAATCTGGAGTAAATTTTGGATGCAATGGAAAGTTGAATGGGTTATGCATAATAGTCTAAATGAAGTCATTTGGCAATGGATCATCCCCACCAAATTCCCTCTCATCAAGACCCTCTGGTCCTTTGTCCTTCCTATGACCTATTGGTACATCTGGAAGGAGAGAAATAATAGAATTTTTAGGGAGGATAAGTGTACATCTCAGGTGGTTTTTGAAAAGATGTGCAGGGCAATTAAAGAAAACATAAACACTCTTCACAAAAACAACAAGCAGTGGAGTTATCTTAATATGAATGATAATGATAAAAGTATCCTCACCAAATGGAATTTGATTCACAAGATTTGCAAATTTGACATTAAGAGTAGGAGAGAAAATGTTGTTTGGATATTTCCCTTTCATGATTGGGTTAAGGTAAATTTTGATGGTGCAGCCTAAGGCAAGCTTGGGAAGTCAGGAGGGGGAGGAGTCATCAGAAATACTCATGGTGTTTGTATTTCAGCAATTGCATCTCCCTTTGGAGTTCAAAACAATCATGTTGATGAAGCTCAGACAATGTTAAAATGCCTCCAGCTTGCTCAAAGTTTTAACTTTAAAACCATATGGCTAGAAGGGGACTCTCTCAATATTATTCAGGCTATCAAAGGCACTAGTTCCCCCTCTTGGAACATTTACAATATCATTGAGAGTGCCAAAAAATTATTAGAGGCCTAAGATAGTGTTTTTATTTCCCATACTCTAAGGGAAGGTAACAAGGTTGCTGACTTATTAGCTAATGAGGGGGTTTATTTAGACAAGAACACTAAATATATCGGAGAAGTCTCTTTTAAGAAGGATGTTCGAGCATAATTATTACTTGATCGAGTCCATGGTACAAGTTAAGTTTATCATTATTTTTCTGGGTCCGGATATCAAAGATAGATATTGGAGTTATGTGAAGTGTCAGCTGACGATCATTTTTAGGCATTGTGATTATAATAACTGGTGTGATGGGGCTAATCATTTTAAGTGTTGGTTCATTGTGAATGTTATTAAAGACGTTTTCAAAAATAATGAAATTACCCTATTTTTCGAGCCAAGTATTTTCCAGAGTCCGAGCTTAAGTCCCGATGTTCAGTATTTGAGTATCTTGTGCTTTGTTGAAGGCTTCGACCTAAATTAAAACATGGGAGGAAATCTTAATCAAAATGAGCCCTTTGGCTGTGATAATTGGAAAAGTGAATGGAAAATTTGGCGGAGGCTACACAGACATGGTTTCAAAGACTACATGGAAAAATTGCAAGGTAGTAAAAAGTTGGTGTCTCATGGTTTCACCAAGGGATGGAGCAATAAAAAAGTCACTTTGTTTGGGTAGAATTGGAAGCTGGATGAAGATTCAGTGGTAGAGGTTACAGGTTTACAGAAGGAAGGTACAAAATTTTATAGAGACCAAAAGTTCTCGGTGGAAGCCTTCAAGAACTTCCCTAAAAGTGATGAAGAGAGGGTTCAACTCACCAAGAAGGACAATGTATCTTACTATCTCCCTCATCAGGTAAAATCCTTCTGGCAGAAGATGTTAAGGGTTTTAATGGAATATTTAACAATTGATGGTAGGTTTATGAAGGTTTATAATTATCATTTTGCTATTCTAAACCATTTCCACCATGGTTTTAAGATCTCTCTGCCTTTTTATTTAGCTTCTTCCCTAAGTGAAAGCTTGGTCGACCATGCCAAAAAACCCAAATCCTATCCCATAGCTCACCAAGGTCTCATTCTGCTTATTTATGAGCATTTGAAGAATAAATCTAGGGTTAATAGGGAAGATCCTTTGGTGCAAATGCCCACATTTCAGATAGTCATGATGATACCGAGTCTGATGAATATTCATCTAACATTCCACTTCATAAGAAAGGGAGTGTTAGTGATGGAGACAAAGATGATATAGATTAGAATGTTGGTTCAGAGGAGGAACAGGGGAAGGTGGTTGATGATGAAGCAGAGAGTGAGAAGGAGGCAATGGGAGAGGAGGAGAAGGTGCAGAGAAAAGAGTATGTTGAAGAGCTAGATTCAAACCCTATTGGATAGGAGGAATGAAGCTTAGCATACTACAGTTGAAGCTAACCCCAGGTCTGTGAGCTCTTCTCAGGGTATGGAAATGATGGATTCCATTTTGAACGCTACCAGAAATAGCACTGTGGAATTTTTCAATTTCCAAAAATGGGTAATTGAAAATATCTCTAGTATTCAGAATAAACAGAGAGATTTAGATTATAAGATTTAGAATTTGATTAAGGATACCAATATAGGGCAAGAGGATGTGGAGGTGGACACTAGTGAGGCAGATGACAAAATAGAAATGCAGGATTGGATACAAAAAGAAATGATTAAGGGAGACTTGAAGCATCTTGAAGATGTGATCAGAACCATCAAAGATAAGGGAGAGGTTGATAATGAAATTATTATCAATTGGATTACTAAAATCGAGAAAGCGTTGAAGAAATATATGAAACATAGACTTGAGGTTTTGAAGGTCTCATCTCAAAATATGAACGCCCTAGTTGATTGTCTGGAGATAAACCAACAAAACAAAGAGATGGTGATCATTGACGATGTGCCAACCACCAGCTCTGCTTCTCAACCTTCCAGACAAAGAACAAGGTAGACTACCAACAATTTGGAGATGAAGACTAAAGATACCCATCAGAAGCAGGATAACAAAGGCCTGAGAGAAGCTTCTAAGACTATGATGATGTTGGTTAAGGATGTGGAAGAGTCTATGAAGTTTTTATCTGAAATGTAATATTGATCTTTGGTTGCTAGTCTCTTGCTGGCTTTTTGCTGTCTTTTTCCTTAGCTATTGTTTTCTCTGCTAGTCTTTTGCAACTTTCCTTTCTATGTCTTGTTCTCTCTAGTTTCTTATATACTTTTCTTCTCGTTATGTAAGCAAGTTTCAGGTCCCTTAAAACCTGATTTTCCTTAATAAAAAATGTGCAACATCTTGTTCTCTTACAGACGTCATCATTTTGCCTCTTCATCAATTATGATGCCATGTTTTCATACCAGTCTTTGGTCCATGTCTTCAACACACGTCAACACTAACCTGTGTACTGGTGACTCGAATAGTCATTATGTTGGATGACACTCTCTTCCTTACCAGTGACCTGTTAAGATAGGTGACATCAAAGACATCACTTTTGGTATGCATCAATGACAACACTGTTCATCAATCTCCCATATCGGTTGACATCAATGACAACACAATGGCAACATAATTATACCAAATGACCCCTTAGGACACTACATGACCCTCAAAACACCATATGACCTCTTAGGACCCCATATGATCACTTAGGACCTCATATGACCCCTCGTAACACAATATGACCCATTTTAACATCCTAGTACAAGACATGACCCCTTAGGACATCATATGACCCATTAGAAAATCATATGGTCCTAAGGGGTCATATAGTGTCCCACAAGGTCATGTCCTATACTAGGATGTTAAAAGGGGTCATATGGTGTCGTTAGGGAATATATGGGGTCCTAAGGGTTCATATGGTGTCATTAAGGGTCACATGGGGTCTTAAGGGGCCACACATGTTAGAACACCATAAGACTCCTTAGGAAATCATGTGGTCCTAATGGGTCATGTCATGTACTAGGATGTTAAAATGTATCATATAGTATCCTAAGTGGTGATAGGGTGTCATAAGGGGTGATATGTGGTCCTAAGGGGTCAACTGGTGTCTTGAGGCTCATATAATGTCCTAAGGGGTCATGTGGTGTCGTTAGAGGTCATATGTTGTCCTAAGGGGTCATATCATGTCGTTAGAGGTCATATGTTGTCCTAAGGGGTCATATCATGTCGTTAGAGGTCATTTGGGGTCCTAAGGGGCCACACATGTGTAAGAACACCATATGAACCCTTAAGAAACCATATGACCCATTAGGACATCATATGGTCCTAAGGAGAGATATTAATGGTAAACATAAGGATGGAGAGAGAAGTTAGGAGGGAGAGGCAGGGATAAAGAGAACAAATAGAGACTGGAGAGAAATAATACGAGGAGAATAGAGACGGAGGGAGGTAAGGATAGATATGGTGATAAGGAGGGAAGGTAGGAGAGATAAATAAAGAGTGATAAGGAGGGAAGGTGGGAGAGATAAATAGATAGGGGAGAGAGATGAGAAAGAGAGAGAAGAGAGGGAGTCATATGTGGTCCTAAGGGGTCATATGGTGTTCTAACACTTGTGCGGCCCTTTAGGACCCCAAATGACCCTTAATGACACCATATGACCCCTTAGGACACCATATAACCTCTAACAACATCATACGACCTCTAACAACACCATATGACCCTTAGGACACTTTATGACCCTCTAGACACCATATGACCCCTTAGGACCCCGTATGACCCCTTGAAGCACCATATGACCCCTTAGGACCCCATATGATCCATTTTAATATCCTAGTACATGACATGACCCCTTAGGACACCATATGACTCCTTAGGACCAAATAATGTCCTAAGGCATCATATGGTTGTTGGCAACAACAATGAAGGAAAACAGAGAGGGGGGTGAATCATTTTTCACCGGATTAACAAACTTAACCACAAACACAAGTTTGATAAACTGCAACAACAACAAAGATAATAAAATAGATAGCACAATACACAACACCAATATTTTGATGTAGAAAACCCGGTTAAGGGAAAAACCATGGTGGGAACCTACCCACAATAAGATGATACTCTGTAGTAGTATGTGTAAATATTACAATGGGGAATACACATGCATTCAGGCTCACTGTCTAGAGCTCAATGCTCGAAACTTAACTAAACAAAACATGATTCTCTCCTCAAACACACTGACTACTCCAACAGAGTAGTGACACCAACTCATCACACAAAAGGATAAGACTGTGAGGTCCACCAGATTGATGGAACTCAATGCATCTAGTTCCCATCAGGAGGGGTAGATACCCCTAACTTGTCACTCAAATAGACAAATGTGTCTGCAAGAAAAGGTTTAGTAAAAATATCAGCAATTTGTTCCTTTATAGACACATATTATAGCTTCACTTCCTCTTCACTGACTTTTTACCTCAATAAATGATACTTTATTGACACATGTTTAGTCTTTGAATGTTGCATCAGGTTCTTTGACATATTAATAGCACTAGAATTATCACAATATATGCCACTAGGCTCATCATAGATAACTCTGATATCCTTCAACATTTGCTTAATCCAAACTACTTAAGTGTAGTTACTAGGAGCAACAATGTAATCAACTTCAGCAGTAGATAGGGAAACTAAATCTTGTTTCTTACTTTCCCATGAAACCAATTTCTTACCCAAAAGGAATGCACCATCGGAGGTACTCTTCTGGTCATCAATGCCACCAACCCAATCAACATTAGTGTAAGCACACGACATGAAATCATCATTCCTTAGATACCACAAACCATAATCCACAGTTCCTTTCAAGTATCTAAATATCCTCTTTACAATAGTGACATGACTCTCTTTCGGATCAAATTGATATCTAGCAGCCATGTACACAACATGCATAATGTTAGGTCTAGTCTAAATTAGGTATAGCAGTCCACCAACCATACACCTGTATAAGGTTTTGATTGTCTTTCGTAGATTCATCATTTTTAGACAATTTGCAATTGGTCACCATAGGAGTTCCAACCATCTTAGAATCTTCTAACCCAAACTTCTTCAATAATTCCTTCACATATTTAGCTTGAGATATAAAAATACCTTTTCTAGTCTGTGAAATCTGTAATCCTAAGAAAAATTTCATCTCTCCTATCATAGACATCTAAAATTATTTCTGCATATCACTGGCAAACTTCATGCTCAAGTTATCATCTCCTCCAAAGATAATATCATCAACAAAAACTTCAACAGTCAAAATATTGTAATTCTCAATCTTAAAATATAGATTATTTTAGGCTCTAGGGGTTTGTTTCAATCCATAAAGAGCTTTCTTTAGTTTACATACCATGCCACTGTTAGGAACCGGGAAGGAAAACTAAGAGGGGGGGGGGGGTGAATCAGTTGTCAATAAATTATAACCCAAAACAAATTATTCCAACTTAAAAATTAGTGTTGATAAAGCAGATTAATAGTTATAGTATTACTAGTACAACTTAATGCATGAAACAGAAAGGAAAACAACATCCACAACACATGACACATAGATTTTGACATGGAAACCCTATAAGGGGAAAAACCATGGTGGGAAACCTTACCCACAATTAGATGATACTACCAGTATCACCTTTTATATGAACTCCATTGAATGTGCAAATATCAGTGCTAACAACTTCTCTCCAGTAGATCTTCAGAACATTCCCTTCAATCAGCATAGTCCTTGCAACATCGAAGATAGTTTTGTTCTTCCTTTCAACAACTCCATTCTGTTGTGGGGTTATAAGAGTAGATAATTGTCTTCTAATTCCATGCTTCTGACAGAATAAATCAAACTCACTGGAATAAAATTGTCCTCCTTTGTTAGATCTCAGACATTTCACCTTCAAACCTGTCTTAGTCTCAACCTTTGCTTTGAATATCTTGAATTATTTAATGCTTTTGATTTCTCCTTCAAGAAGACAACCCACATCATTTTGGAATAATCATCAATCAGTAACACACAATATCTATCACCTTGCACACTTCTAATATTTGTAGGTCCACATAGGTCATTATGCACAAGATCTAGCAATTCATCAAATGTATACTGCTTACTTTTGAAAGAAATCCATGTTTTCTTTCCCATTTGACATTCCTTACATACCAGATTAATAGGCTTAACAATTTTAGGAAAATCTCTAAAAACTTGTGTAGAACTAATCTTAATCATTGAATTAAAGTTAACTTGACACATTCTCCTATGCCAAAGCCAACTTTCATCAATCTGAGCA